>NC_136595.1:25681904-25834404 GCF_910589615.1 Taurulus bubalis | reverse complement strand
AAAACTATGCCAGGCTTCTTTCAGCGCGTTTTTTCCTCTCTCTCTCTCCTCCTCGCTCCTCTGCCCCCTCTTCTTTCCTCTCCCTCTCTATCTCTCCCCCTCTCTGAGGTTGCCTGGTTACCTCTTTCTGTAGGCTGGTTCAGACCGCCGGCCGGCAGCCAATCACGAGGCCGGGATCGGTTTAACCCCTCCGCTGCCGAACTGTCCTAAATTTCCAGCTTTCAAGGAGTGGGAGTGGGCATGAGGGGGGAATGGTGGAGGATTTAGAAAATGTATATTAACAAAACTATAATGAGCAGGAAAAGATGAAAGGAAAGAGAAAAGGGGAGGGGATGTAGGGGGATTTGGGTTGGAAATTAAAAGTTGTGGGAGAAATGTCATCAGACTTGTGCTTCACTGTTTTGTTGCAGTTCAGCAGCAAGTTCTCAATCTCTAGTCACGTGACTCGTTTATTTACGTGAGCCGCTACACACTCGCTAGTCATGTGAGTCATTAGGCACTTGTTAGGCACTTGTTTATTTACGTGAGATGTTAGGCACTCGTTTATTCACGTGAGTCGCTAGGCACTCGTTTATTCACGTGAGTCGTTAGGCACTCGCTAGTCACGTGAGTCGTTAGGCACTCGTTTATTCACGTGAGTCGTTAGGCACTCGCTAGTCACGTGAGTCGTTAGGCACTCGTTTATTTACGTGAGTCGTTAGGCACTCGCTAGTCACGTGAGTCGCTAGGCACTCGTTTATTTACGTGAGTCGTTAGGCACTCGTTTATTTACGTGAGTCGTTAGACACTCGCTAGTCACGTGAGTCGTTAGGCACTCGTTTATTCACGTGAGTCGTTAGACACTCGCTAGTCACGTGAGTCGTTAGGCACTCGTTAGGCACTTGTTTATTTACGTGAGTCGTTAGACACTCGCTAGTCACGTGAGTCGTTAGGCACTCGTTAGGCACTTGTTTATTTACGTGAGTCGTTAGACACTCGCTAGTCACGTGAGTCGTTAGGCACTCGTTTATTCACGTGAGTCGTTAGACACTCGCTAGTCACGTGAGTCGTTAGGCACTTGTTTATTTACGTGAGTCGTTAGGCACTCGCTAGTCACGTGAGTCGTTAGGCACTTGTTTATTCACGTGAGTCGTTAGTCACTCGTTTATTTACGTGAGTCACTAGGCACTCGTTTATATACGTGAGATGTTAGGAACACGTTTATTCACGTGAGTCGTTAGGCACTTGTTAGGCACTTGTTTATTTACGTGAGATGTTAGGCACTCATTTATTCGCGTGAGCCGCTAGACACTCGCTAGTCACGTGAGTCGTTAGGCACTCGTTTTTTCACGTGAGCTGTTAGGCACTCGCTAGTCACGTGAGTCGTTAGGCACTCGTTTATTCACGTGAGATGTTAGGCACTCGTTTATTTACATGAGCCGCTAGACACTCGCTAGTCACGTGAGTCGTTAGGCACTCGTTTATTTACGTGAGATGTTAGGCACTCGCTAGTCACGTGAGTTGCTAGGCACTCGTTTATTCATGTGAGTCATTAGGCACTCGTTTATTCACGTGAGATGTTAGACACTCGTTTATTTCGGTGAGCCGCTAGACACTTGTTTGGCACTCGCTAGTCACATGAATCGCTAGGCATTTGCTTGTCACGTGAGCCGTTAGGCACTCGTCAGGCCCTGGCTAGTCACGCGAGTCGTGAGGCACACGCTAGCCAATATAATTGTTACACACTCGTCATTCCCGTGAGTCGTTAGCCACATGAGTGAGTGTGAGTCCTTAGCTACTCACTAGTCACCTGAGCCGTGAAGCACTTGCGAGTCAAGGCGCTAGTCACATAAGTTCTTGGGCACTCAAGTCATTATTCAGATGAGTTTACATCATCTGAATAAAATATAAATATGAACTAAGTGTCTTTGCTGTCTCAACCTAACTTCCTGTGAACACTGACGTTCACATTGAAGTCCCTACGCATGCTAGCAGAGCACCTGGAGCGCCGCGGTTTGAGGCGTAGCGCCACTGACGGAGCGTCTGCCGTTGACGTAGACGGGAGTGAGAACGCGTGGAGTTGTTGAGGTTGTTAAAGGATGACTGAACTGTCTGAAGTTCAGTCATCACACACACACTCGCTCCTCTTTCTACACACACATGAGTCATGAACGCACGCAAGCAGAGACCACGCTGCAGCCTTCACCCAGTCATTCAGCAGACTATTGATCGGTGAACCAGCCAAATTTAGGTCACGAAGCTGTGTGTGTGTGTGTGTGTGTCATGGACTTGGCAAACTCCCCACTTACTTTGAGAGTGGGCGCACGCTTACTGTAAGAAGCAAGGTTTTGAAAATAAATTGCCCGAAAGACAGAAAATACGACTTCCTTACTGGAATTATTTCTTTTATTTATTTGAAGACTGACAAAAGAAAACTTTGATATAAGACGCTGACCTCACTGAACCATAACATTTTGCCGTTTCATGCCTTTCCTCCGTTCTTCCTTAAGTCTTCACCTTGGGCAGCGAGACACGACGGTGATGTGTTCAGGAAGCAGGAGAGTCGAGTTACACGCTGTTTATTTACTGCCATCACAAGTGCTACAAGCCAAGGTTTATTGAACGGCAACAAAACAAACATACAAAAGCCTTATTCTGACTTTAAGTGAGTTAAAGTTAATGTGAGGAACTTCCAACTGGTTATGAAACAGACTCAGTGGTCCTGGTCCTCTATAGCGACCACACAGAAAAATGGAATGGAAAAAATCAAGAAGATGTTTTATTTTGAAAAACATGCCTGTGCCTCTTAACACATGTCAAGAGGTCACGTGATACGTTACCCCAAAAACAAAACTTAAAAGTCTGTTTCAACTCTGCAGAATATCCTGAGATCGCCAAAAAAGCTCTGAAAACCCTGCTTCTATTTCCAACATCCTGTCTTTGTGAAGCGGGGTTTAAGTTCAGCAGTAGACTGGACGTAAAGGTCTAAGTTACGGAGTAAACTGGACATAAGTAGTAGTTCTTCTTACTGCTTGTCATTGGTTTCACCGGGTCGGATTGCAGGACTGAGCACAGCAGACACCTGCTCCAGTAAAATGAGAGCTTTTCTAAAGGGAGTCTGGTGCGCGTAAAATAAGTACCGCTTTTGCCCACAGGGGCCGCCAAAACCAACGCAAACCGAAAGTTGCTCGTCGTCTCTTTACTCAAACCTGTAGCACAGAGCAACACACTGGGTCCAACTTCTTCTTTTTCCCGCTGTTGTTGTTGTTATTTTCTTTTTCCTCCGTCTTGCGATGCGTAGGGGATTGTGTGGTCGGGTTTTTTTTAATTTAAATACATTTGAAGTCATGCAACCCGCTGCATTGGCCAGTTAAATACATTAAAACACACAATTCTGGGACATCACTTTGTAAAACCCCCTGTTCATCAAATGATGTTAAACCTGAGACGTGCACACACACGTCTGTTAGATTGACTCGTTAGAATAAAACAGAATGGAGAATGCTGGCAGGGATATTTAGGCTTGGCGTTTCCATACCTTCTTCTATGTAAATCTATTCCTGAAACCTTATTTAAATCCTAATTTCTCCGTCTCATCAACCTGGCGTTTCTCCAGAAGCTTCCCTCCTCTCTTTCTCTCTCCTCCACCTCCTCTTCTCCTTCCCGGCTCTGTTTTCCTATCTAAGTATAGCTGTAGTTTACCTTCTCCATCGGTGCAGAGCCCTCCTGTCTATCTCCCTCCCACACTTTAGTATCTCTGCCCTTTTTTTCATATCTCCCTCCCTCAGTATCTGCCGATACTCACCTTCCTCCTCCTCCTCCTCCTCTTCCTCCTCTCTCACAGTCTCTGTCTGTCTGTCTCAGCTTGGCTGAACAGATAACTCCAGGATGCTTTCTGTCTCCTCTAAGTCACGTAGAAACACACCTGACCGGATGCAAATCGCACATCCCTTCTTTTTTCTTTTCTTCCTCCAGTCAGACCGTCGAGTGGTGATCCATGGGAATGTCCAGATGGAGGTGATATCCGGTCCAGCTCTCTCTGACTGTTCACACTAAACACTGTTTCACAGGATTATGTAGAGGGAAGGGATGGACGGGGAGACGAGAGGCCAAACAGAGAAAAGGGGAGAAATAATGGAAATGTATGCGCATTATCAGCAAAACGGGTCAAACTCGTTAAAGGCAACAAAGGCGGCTCTCTAATTGCCGGAGCACCGCTCGGCCCCGGCGTCGTGGTTACAGTGTGGTGGCGTCGTGGTTCCTCATCGGACCGACAGCGAGCCGGATTAAAGCCTTCAGCTGGTGACCAATCAAACTGCACATGCATCAGATTTATGGCGAAGATTATGGAAGCATGTTCATGTCTGATGCTGAGTTGCGAAATATTCAAGTAGATTACATGTAAATTCAATGCAAAAAAGTGAATTTTCACGAAGTAAAGCCATGGAGATAAGCCACGCCCCCTTTCCGCAGCGAAAATGGCCGAAATGTGCCACCCTTTTGGTGTGAACGCAGTGCAACTCAAACTGGGGTTCAACATGGAGGACAATCTGGAGCACGTGGTCATAGTTCACACTTTTTAAGGAATACTTCACCCACAAAGTTACTATTTGTATATCAATTACTCACCAAGCGTTACCTTGAATTCTGCTTTTTCTCACGAGAACGAATCATCAAAAAGCAGAGAAAAGTCTTGATGGATTGAAGTAAACGCAAAACTCTGAATATATATATTTAAACAAATGCATCTTAGCTAAAAACATAGACGATTACTATAACAGTGGTTCGTGTTGGTGAATTAGTTATGGAATGACTGGGTGAATGAGGCTCGGATTGGACGGCATGACTTCATAAAAACAGAAGTTCTGATCAAAGTTTTGATACTTTTCTGAATTTCTGAAGTTTTCTTTAAGAATTCAAGGTGACACGTTAAGTGTTTGATACACAAGCGGTTGCTTTGTGAGTGAAGTATTCATGAAGGTGCAGCGACTAAAGTCTGAACAAACAATAAGAAGAGGCGTTGGTATGAACACTGAAAGTGGGGGATGGGGGCGCCACATCACAGTAAAGATGAATTAATCTGTTTATTTGGCCCATATGTTTTCCACTTGTGTTAAATATGTAAATCCAGCAGCATTAAATATGTTCAATCCCACAACATGCTCTGCATACATAATGGGACATTATGGTGCGCCGTCACATTCAGGTTCAAGGTGAAGCAGATCTTTGCTTTAACTTCAGAGCTCATTGTGTTGAGGCGGAAACAATAAACAACGTGATGAATAAAATGTATTTTATTTTCCTCTGTTTAATGTGTTATGATGGAATGAATAGATTCTGTATTTGCCATCGACTGGATGAAAACGAAAAGCCTTAAAAGTGCGCATGCTAGTAGCTGCTAGCTGCGCGCAGACATCTTCATCATCGTAATCTGACGAAGACATGACGTTGGCGTGTTTAAATCTTTGACTATAACTGTTCTCATGTATATCACACCATTTATTGTGTGTGTAATTCACGTAATCATCCGCCGCTTGCGCCCCGCGTGGGACGAGAAGTCAACGTTTACGTGTCACGCAACCCAAACCGCCATCTTTTCCTGAACCTGAGTACTTTTGTCGCCTAAATCGAACTAAGTTGCTTCCTTCGAAGAGGGGAGTTTATTTTGAAAAGACTTTTGTAGGAAAACTAAAGATATCTCGTTGTGTGAGGATACGTCGACCAGAGCTCACCTCCCCCCGACACTACATGAAAAAACATCGTCGGTAATCAAATGTGAAAATGACAGCGTCTCCTCTAAAGAGGCGTCGATACGTCTGGAGGTGAATGTTGTTGGACGCGTCGAGACCGGAATGAGATTAGCTTTGACCTGTCTCACATACAATCTCCCATACTGCCTGTTTAGCTCGACAAACACCAGGCTGTGTGTGTGTGTGTGTGTGTGTGTGTGTGTGTGTGTGTGTGTGTGTCCCAGCCTCATCCCCGTAGACGACATACTGTATCCTAGCCACCAGCATAACCGTAGCTATTAAAGCCGCTCTTCAATAACGTTGATGTATCAGGATATCTGGTGCCTGACATGTGAAGAGAGTACAAGTGGAAATGAGGTATAAATATATATATATATATATATATATATATATATATATATAAATATATTGAAAATACACAGAAGGAGGAGGAGGAGTTGTGACAACGTGACAGGCCGCTCTTATTGTACACTCTCATATGTAAATATAGCCAAAAGAGAGACAGAGAGGGAGACGACTTAAATCTAGGTGACAGGTTGACTTGTGGGTATTTGGTGTGTGTGTGTGTGTGTGTGTGTGTGTGTGTGTGTGTGTGTGTGTGTGTGTGTGTGTGTGTTAACCAGCAGGGGGTTCTGATATAAAGATGTACTCGGTTGAAAGTGTCATACATGTTTAGGCTTTCATCAGGACGTCTACCTTTGAGGGCTTTTGCCTCGGGGAGGATCCATCATATTTCATCATATTTCATTAACAGCGTTTGCCAGACAGGGGGACAAGGAGGAGGGGGGTAAAGGCTGGTGCTCATCCCACCTCCGTGTGAGCCTCGCTCGGTGCCCCGCTGCCAGTCTGAGCTCATGGAGCTCTGGCGGCTGACGGCTGCACCGGGACGTCTTCCTGGAGAGCTCAGCTGGTTTGATGGTGATCAGTAAGAACACGCCGGCTGAAGACTTTTCTTATTAAATCATTTCTTACGCTGCACAGGAACTTCTTGTCTTCTACACCTGTCTCATTCTCTTGGCTGTTAAATTGCATTTAATCCTCTCAACTCCAAGAAGTTTGTTTTTTCTTTTCACATTTCTCTCTCTGTGGGCTTGGTTTTCACTGCAATATAATAATAATAATAATAAATCCAGCACCTCAAATGGAAAAATTGCCAAACAATGGAATATATATATATATATCCAACATGTTGTTTTTTATGTGTCCACAAGTGTTGCCAATGTTGTAGAAAAAGAAACATGGAGGCTTCACGTGCTTTATATATTCAGCTTTATACACTTTTGTACACAAGAATTTATTGTTTTTTACAGGATCTGGTTAAAGTTAAAGTTTTATTCGGAGCAAGATTTTAAATGAGACAATTATCAACTAAATATCACTTTTTTAAGCTCAGTTTCGGTTGCTTTATCTGACAGAAGCTTCATGATGTGTTCAAGGACCATCGAGAAGAAACAAATGAGACGATTTTGACAGTTTTCATCGGCTCTGGCTGTGATAGACGGTGTAGTTTAGATGATTGTTTAAAGAAAGTGCCTTATAGAAACTAAAATAGAAAAGTAAAACTGAGCATGATATTGAGCGTAGTAGTAGTAAAAAGTTATATTGCATTAGTATAATGAAAATAATATCAGCTGGATAGTGTAAATAATATCAGCTGTCCTTCCTGCAGAAAGGGGAGGAGTTATCATTTGACGGGCACTAATTTGTATATATATATATATATATATATATATATATATATATATATATATATATATATATATATATATACAAATTATATATTATTATACATGTATATATATATATATATATATATATATATATATATATATATATATATATATATATATTATAATGTGTTTTTATGTTGTCTTTTGATGTTTTATGTGCATAGTACATATTAATATGTACTAGTGCAGCAGTGATGGGGAATAATCTGCAGCTTGATTGAACAATGAACTTTAAGAGTTTAAACATTTAACGTTACAAAAGAAGACGCATACATTACATTAAATGATTCAAATTAAATGTTAAATTATATTTGTCGGTCCCTCAGGCCAAACATCTGATCTAAGTGGACCGACGAGGAGGAGGCTGTAACCTTCCTCAAGGGAATACAGGACAAAAGGAAAAACGTTTCCTCACAGTTAGAGATGTGACTTCAGCTCTTTAAACTACATATGCTCCCTTTTCTCCATGCTGTACTGGAGAATTAGAACAAACAGACGTTTAGCTCAGTGTCCTCAAACTCCTACCGGTCACATGACAGTAGCGACAAAAAAGATGAATCTGCATTTTCTTTTGAAATTCTTCTGGAAATTCGGTTAACATGTGAGCTGTAGCTGCTTGGAGGCTCGTCTCTAAACTTCTAAAGTCTAGAAGGGTTGACGAATCGTTCTGTAGCGTCTTGAGAACTTCTGAAGAAGATAAACACTGACAACACGTTGGATACCATGTCACATGACACGTCACATGACACGTCACATGACACGTCACATGACACGTCACATGACACGTCACATGACACGTCACATGACACATCGTGGGCCATGAGAGTGGACTGAGAGAGAGCTGGAGTGCAACAGGACTACAAGAATGCTACATGTGTTCTTCCACTGCTTCCTGATCATTTCATGGATGATAACCACAGACATGAACTGTCTTTACACAACACCACACGCGACCACCCGTTTCCCATGGAAACCTTTTTCTCTTTTCAGTTGTAAAACACAAGGTTAACGTTGTAAACTGACGCACAACAAAGACCCAACTTGTTATGTCACACATCATGGGTTGTTTTACAATAACCATGTTATTCATATTATATTTATTTACATTATTTTAAGGTACGGTAGTTAATTAAAATGAAACGTTTACTTTTGGATTCACGCAGGTCGTCCACCGACTATTAATAGAAACTGAATTTTTCATATGTAAAAAAAAAACAACGTAATTCGGGCAAAATGTGATTGACAATGCAGTCATTCCTTCCACATACCGTAAAAGCCGGGCTACAAGTCGCTACTACCTTCGGTGGGTGTCCCCGCTGTAGCAAGCTAGCGCTGCTGCTGCTAGCGCTGCTGCTGCTAGCGCTGCTGCTGCTAGCGCTGCTGCTGCTGCTAGTGCTGCTGCTAGCGCTGCTGCTGCTAGCGCTGCTGCTGCTAGCGCTGCTGCTGCTACTGCCCGCGTCCCCTATGCCCGAGTCGGGAGTCGAGCCGGGTCTGGTCCCGCTACTTTCGGTGGTTGTCGGGGAACTAGTGGAGAGCTAGCGGAGAGCTAGCAGAGAGCTAGCAGAGAGCTAGCGGCAGTTAGCCCGCCAAATGTAGTAGCGGCTTGTAACCCGACTTTTACGGTAATTTCTTCCCACATCAACACGCTACAAAAGCTTTGTATGAAAGAGAGAGCGACACATTCACACTTATCTTTTGGAGGGAAGCGTATAAAAATAGAGGCTCTACTGCGGACTGCAGAACCCTCTGCTCCGCTGGACTGAAGCGCTGTGATACTGACCCGCTCAACCTCAGGTAAACTCTATGGATCACTCAAACAGACGGAAGGGAAAGTGTGTGTTGCGTTGCCTAGCACTGTATGTGCGTGTGTGTGTGTGTGTGTGTGTGTGTGTGTGTGTGTGTGTGTGTGTGTGTGTGTGTGTGTGTGCAGAGGAGGTGGTTCAAGTCGGGCTGACACAGTTTCAGTGTTTTCTCAATATTGTAAATAATGCAGGGCGCTCTGATTCTCATGGATGTTGTCTTCATTCATTTTTAACTGGTTCAGTTTCACGGCTGAGCTCCTGGATACCTGCTGCAGGTGGACGTGTTTCTGCGTGATGAACTCACCTCTTCTAGTCGTGGTCGCGATAAATGACTCACCGCTAATTGTTTTCTTTTTTATTGCTGGAGTTAATCAAAGTTGTATAATCCACTGCGACGCAGTTATTTGTATTGACCGTCTCTCTCTCTCTCTCTCTCTCTCTCTCTCTCTCTCTCTCTCTCTCTCGTTTACGTTTCAAATTAAGCTTTCACATTACAAAAAACACTCAACTCCATTACTTTGATAACGGCGACCACAGAGGTCGGTCTCATCTCGCGTTTGTCGCAATACCTACAAATAATAATTCTTTCTTACGTTATCCACGTATTCTTGAACGTGGACGCATGAAGTCATTTAAATAGCACATCAGGCGGGCGGGAGGGGATCTGGATGGAGCCAACAAACGGCCATCTTCCTCCAGGAGATCGCTGCTCGTTCAAGAATACGTGGATGACATAAGAACACATTGCCACGTAACTTACTTCCGGGGTTATTTGAACCCAAACATGAGTTTATGTCTTTAGGGCGGGGCTACAAGGTGATTGACAGGTCTCTACGTCACTCCTCTGCATTCCAGATATGGTCACTTCCAATTATTGGTTGCAAAAATCAACAACATGGCGACGGCCGTAATCCAAGATGGCGACGGCGGAATCGTTGAACTCGAGGCTTCCAAACGGCGCTCCCAAAAGCAACGGGTGACATCACCACGACCACGACCACGGTCTACGTTTAGCCACTTGTTAGCGAAGTCTTTTTCTGACTACACATGGAGGGGTATTCAGCAACATGTTCTACGTCTCTGCAGCTTGTGTTTACCACAGACTTTATGTGAGGCATCTAAACAAAAACTCTTTAAACAAACCCATCGACTTCCAGACGGGGAACCAGAAGTGTTAAAATGCTGACTCATGTCTGAGTTTTAGGGGCTATAACACTGTCACAGTCATAAACATTCTCGGCTCTCTTGTTCATCACATTTTACATATTTACAAACCCAGAATGAGCAAAATCCCAGGAACGACAGATGCTGTTTTTTTTTAAAATTTTTGTGAAGGATTTTCCCTGAAAAGACACAGCGGGAACTCCGTTTGCTTCGTGAGGTTCCACAACGCCGCTAATGCATCACATGAGTTCATACGGTCAGACACGCTGTGGAAGGAACCCGCTCACCTCCACCTCAAACTCCCAGTGTGTGCGTGTCTGAGCGAGAGAGTGTGTTTCTGTGTCAGTGTGTGTGTGTGTGTGTGTGAGTGAGGGCTGCCTGGGGCTCATTGCTCATCTCAGAGGGTATAAATAGACAAATAGAAAGCCAGGAATAAAAGAGCATCATAGTGTGTCTGTGGGGCGTCTGTGGGGCGGAAAGAAAATGAAATATAAGAACATAAATAAAGAAAAGCAGGTGGATGGGCTGCAGAATTCAAAGCTAAACACATGTTGAATGAAGGCTCGGTTTGTCAAATTGAACAGATGCAGCTGCAGCTTTTTGACACCAACAACATTTTAGATATGGTTTCATTTCTCTGGGCAGAATTGATTTCTCTTAAAAGCAAACCTCACCTTCATGCTGCTGTTTTGTTTTTTTTTGCCGGTTGATTTGTTCTCAACAACTCGGTTCAGAGCGAGCTGCTCTCGCCTCTCGTTGCCTCAGCACCCGTTGCTTGTTGTTTGTGTGTTTGGGCAATGTTTCACCGAGCATCCTCTCCGGTTTGTGAGCGATCAATGTGATGCGTTCAGGTGACTGCCGTGCGTTTCTATTCCAATAAGCTGCGTCCAAAATCACTCGCATCACTATACAGCCCACCTTTTTCTTTCTCTTGCACTGTGGGATTGTTTGCACACCGCACCAACACAACATACTTCACGACGTGTGAAGGCGCTACAGAGCTGAACACGTACCTGGACGTCGCCACACCTGGTGTCCATATCACGGCTCCTCAAAGACGGAAGGTGCACCTGTAGGAGAGGAACAGGGAGGGGGGGGGGGGGGGGATCATTAAGGAAAAGCACTTGTCAGGTAACCCATTAGAGTACCATTACAATACCAATCTCTGCTCCCCATCTTCCCCTCTCCCAGTGTGTGTGTGTGTGTGTGTGTGTGTGTGTGTGTGTGTGTGTGTGTGTGTGTAACTCTCTTTGTGTGCCTCTAGTCACCAGCGGGGAGATGAGATCATTACCTGCGACTGTGAGGCTAATGTCACACTCAAGCCTCAAAACACACACACACACACACACACACACACACACACACACACTGAAGAGGCTAATGTGACCACAAAAAAAAAAAAAAACGACGACTGCGGCGCTCGTCTCCATTTGGATGCGACGGCCTGTTTTACAACCTGCTTCCAACACGAGAAACCAGAGGAGAGAGAGAAGAAGAAGAGAGAGAAATGACGGACGGATGAATGGAGGAGGAGGAGGGAAGGGGGAGGGATCTAATTGGAAACATGGCGGGAACGAACGGCCGCCCTCTGATTCTGGAAAAAGGTACAGCGGCGGGCATAATGTATGGCTCAGAATCAGCTCATTAGCAGAGACTGTGAGTGACAGATAAGGGGGAGGATGGGAGGATGGGAGGATGGGAGGATGGGAGGAGGGGAGGAAGGGAGGATGTGGGTCAGGAGGTGGAGATGACTGATCTGGCCTCTAATTAACTTCTCCATCAGCCTACGACTGCAACAACATGCCTCTCTGTTCGCCGTCAGGTGGCAGGACGTTGTGGCTGTTTTTTTTCTTTTCTTACTTGTATTGATTTTAAAGGAAAATTCCAAAACTATTCTCCCCAAAAAGAAAGTTGGATGGACCGAAGCGGCTCGACTTTCTCGATGTAAATCCAGAGACGTTCAGGTGCATTTGTACAGAAATAAACGTGACCAGGGGAAGCTTTCCAAGATCAGTTACGGGACGTTTCCAGGACATTGCTGGTAAAGGTCTCGCTGGTCTGACTGACAGAGACAGAGTATGAAGTTCTCTGTAACATTCATCTAATCACAGAATACTGTAAACACAGCTGCAGACGTAAAGCACTTCCCGGTGAAAGTTAAACATGTCATCAAACAATCAAGTTTCCTTCATTCAGCTCCTTTCAGACTTATAACAATGAGATTCAAAGTGGAAGAAAAAAATGTACCGTTAGCAAGCATTTAGCCGGTGTTTTGGGCTCCCATTCCTCGTTCATCATCATCATCATCTTCATCTTCATCCAACTCACATTTGCAACCGTTGCTCCGAGCCAGAGTTGAATCATAAAAACCTTAAACCTTGAAAAGAAAGCCACGCTACGAGACGTGACTCGGAGCGGCGTTAACGGCGTTATTAAATTACATTATTAATACGCTCCTGAACGCAACTTAACCCTCTCAGAATGCAACGTGTTCTGCTTATTTCTCAGCAATAACAAAAATTGCATATTTGTGTGAAAAGTATGCAGGAAGCTTATCCAGAGTCTCACAGCTGGCTTATTAAAGCCTCCAATTATGAACATTAATAGCATTTCAAGGGTTGTGTAATCATGTGATATGCAATCTGAGTCTCATGTATCTCCTCTCTCTCTCTCTCGGCCCGTAAAGAAACATATGCGTTTCCTCCACGTTTCCAGAGGGGAGAGTATAAAATACTGCAAACACTGTGTAGTTCCTCATTGTTGTGTTTTGTAGAGAAGATTTCTCCTTCCATGGAAATAAAGCTGGAGGTGCATTGTGTGTTTATTGTCGTGCTCAACGGTGTCAGCATCCTCTCTGAGACGTGGAGGTGATGCTGCGTCTCTCTCTCTCCTCGTCTCCACTCATCTCGTCTTCTCCCTCTTTAATTGTCTATTTTGTTTTCAATTTAAATTAGTTGAGCGTCACATTAGCATTACTGGTAAGCACAAACAGTATTAACAATGCAATTTACAAAACGTGTGATTTCACCCGCTCTCTCTCTCTCTCTCTCTCTCTCTGTCTCACCTCCCAAACACACTCACCCACCATGTGCCCTCCTCTCGTAATCATGTTGCAATCATGTGGGGGAAAAAATACAGAAAAAGAATATGAAATATTAACTGCACGTTCATTACAGGCAAGGAGAATATGAAATGAATAAATCATGGTGTACAAGGCTGTCTAGATTCTTATCCTTTCTCCTTATCTGCCTTCATGTGCTGTGAGGATGCTCTGCAGGAAATGAACAGACCAGTGTGTGTACTGTATGTATGTATGTACTACGTGTGTGTGTGTGTAGGTGTGTGTGTGTGTGTGTGTGTGTGTGTATAATGATCGGCCCGTTTGACACCTGCCACTGCCACACGATATGTTACTCATTCATCCCACAAACGTTTCTATGGCGGTGAGTACATTTGTTTCAAAGGGAGCCTTCCACCATTGTGTGATGTCATCGCAGTCAACGTATCCATCATGGGAGGAGTCTGACGAGCCGGTTACAATGTGTGTGTGTGTGTACAAGGAGATTAGACTGTACAAGAGAAGTGGACGTCAACCGCTGGTTTGTGGACCGCCGCTTTGAAGCGATTTGGCCGTCGCCATCTTGGCTTTTGTGCAACCAGTGAACAGGAAGTGACCATAATAGGACTGAGGAGGAGCGACGCGGAGACGCCGTCTTCGGCTCTGGTGTCGACCTGTCAATCACCTTGTAGCCCCGCCCCTAAAGCAGCTGCCAGACTGCCAGACACTGCTCTGGGTCCGTAGCATCCTGCTAGTATTATAAATCTATAATTATTATTATTTTAGCGACAGAAGCAGGCAGATTATTTTCAGTTTCTAGTGGAGCGAAGCGTTTAGAGACCGAGTCGTAAGATTATCTCACCTTGGGGCGAGGAGGCTACAAAATGCATAGGAGGATCTGGTAAAAGATGCTACAGAGTTGCATTGTGGGAAGTGTAGGACCGTGCATGTTAAGAGCTTGACCCACACGGACAGGAAGTCAGGATATCTCGTCCTCTGCTGTTTCTATTTTGAACAAAGTTGCAACTTTATTAGGTAAAAGATAGAATACGTAGTAACAAAAGATTTCCTAAAATGCAAAAAAAAAATAGAAATATTGAGGAGATTGAACTCAATGAGTCTCCTTCAAAACCACACTGTAGGACCATCTCTCTCTCTCTTTTCATCTCTCCATCTCTCACGCTTGATGGCCCCCCTGTATGCTCCTAATAACCCATGATGAGTCCTCCACACTTGAGCACCCTCCCATCAGACACCCGCTGAGACACACACACACACACACACACACACACTCCACCCCTCTGAGTCGGACATAGAGGGGTGTGGATGATGACAGTCATCAGCGGGGCGATTAATGAGCCCGTCCCCGTGGTTACAAAACAACAGAGAGAAGAGGAGGAAGAAGAAACAACATCAGATCCTAATGCTATAATTAGCTTAGCATGCTGTTCCCTCCACTCGGGGACCCAGAAAAACCTGAAATCACGGCCAGCGGTGACGCAAAAGAGGCGGTGTGAGGCGGAGGGAGACCGGCGAGAGGTGAAGTGGAACATGTGGGAGTCGAGGAGAACGCACACTGTTCAAACATGAGCTGAGGAGGCTGGAAATAGGAAAGAGATGAATACACATTTTATTCTGTTTTACACGTGAAAGAAAAGAAAGAAGGGAGAGCCTGAGAATAGAGGGAGAGGCAGAGCCAAGTGAGCCGGGAGAGAGTGATGGAGGAGGGAGAGGAGGCTATAAAGGAGAGGTGGATGAAGCGAGGGAGGGCTGTAGACACAGGGCCGTGCTCGCAGCATACTGATGCCGCCGTGAGACATGCAGGCCTCGGCCATCAGCAGCCGGCGTGTGCTGCAGAGGGCTGGAGCTGTGTGTCACGCGTGTGTGTGTTCGGTGTGTGTGTGTGTCCTGTAGCTGCAGTGGGCTGCTCACTATGCTGCGTGTGTCTCCCCCCCTTTGCTAAGCCGGTGTGATCGCAGCACAGAGCTCCAGCAGCTCCATCGTAGCCTTCAGGGCCCCACCGGAGCTTCCAGAGCAAACTCTGACCCTCAAGGACCGGGACCTCCGCCACCAGCGAGACCCTCGTGACCGTCTGCTGATCGGCACGAGACGGGAAGCGAGTCTTTTCCCCCTCGATGTTACATGTCTGTATTCATTCAAAAGTTTTTACGTTAAACTTACTTCGTGAAACATTCATTTTAGGTTGATTTTGGCGGCCCCTGTGGACTAAAGTGGTAGTGTCTCTTTAGAAAAGCTCTCATTTATCTGCAGCACGGTCTGACTCAGTCCTGGTCTGAGCTGAAGGAGGTTCTGGTGAACCCGCATGATGTCATCTGGTTTCCCCAGAACCCGACCCTCTAGAACCAGACCATCTTCTCTCTGGTGGTCTGGTTACTGATGGAGGTCCCAAATGGGATCAGGATTAAATTAAAGACCAGTTAAAGTTCCTCACGGTAACTTTAAGATCCATTTATCCTCAAATAATGAACAGTACGTTCCTTTGTGCCACGCGGATAAACAGAGAGAACAATTGCATAAAACATAAAGGAACTCAGGGAAGAACAATAGACAAAAGAGGAAATAGATGAACAAAAAAAAAAGTGAATTACACTTGAAATCCTGAGTGAAACAACAGGACTTCATTGAGGTATTATCATCATGTAACGTATACCAGAAGGCTCTCTCTCTCTCTCTCTCTCTCTCTCTCTCTCTATGTGACTCGGCCCAGGACACCACAGGAGGCCGGCTCTCCTCTTTGTGTCGCTCTCAATCCCTCAACATGCACCCGTCTCTCAGAAAGAGATCCAGAAATGGATTTCATTCATTAGCAGAGATGAGAAACGGCTTGCGGGGGGGACGACACACACACACACACACACACACACACGCACACAAACACACACACACACTAAAGTGTCTTTTTGTGCCTTTCCAAAAGTATGTCACACTGTGAAAAATAGAAGGGACATAAAAAAAAAGAAGAAGCGTAAAAAACGCTCTGCGATGTTCCCCTCCATCTTTAATGAAAGAGAACGAGAGGAGCTGTCGCTCTCCGTCTCCCACCGCTCCTCCGCCGCTCCGCCGCAACCTGATTACCGTCTGATGATGATGATGGCGCTATACTTCCTGACATCTAATTGAAATAATTGTGCGTAATCACTTTAAAACACTGGCAGGAGACGTGCAAAGCGATCGAGAAGTATAGTTACGGGGGGAAAAAGGCGGCAGCGGCGTTTTTTAATTGAATCTTCCCAGATGCGTCTGATTCCATCAAACAAGTCTTAAAAAGCATCGGGGGCTGGGCGGAGCCGCAGCGGCGGCGGCGGCACAGTTCAATTGAGAGATGAATGGCGGGGTAATGGGTTTAGGGGCTGTGAAAGAGAGCGCGCTTTAGCTGGATATGCTTCAGCCATTCTCTCACTTTATCCCACATAATCTGAGAGGGATCTTCAGAGTGCCGCTCTGGATCCAGCATCCAGGTTCACTTGCTTCTTCCTTTTCCCTCCCAGACACTGATCTGTACTACAGCGCTTCACATAAACAACCGTAATGGAGGGTACCACCTGTGTGCTGGCTCGGCAGCACCAGGGCTTGTGGCCAGATAGATAGATGTGTACCGTAAAAGTCGGGTTACAAGCCGCTCCTACCTCCGGCCAGTGTCGCCGCTGTAGCAAGCTAGCAGCAGTGCTAGCTAGCTTGCTGCTAGCTCCCCGCTGTTGCTGCTACTGCCCGCGTCCCCTCTGCCCGAGTCGGGTGTCGAGCCGGGGCTGGTCCCGCTACCTTCGATGGTTGTCGGGGAGCTAGCGGAGAGCTAGCAGGAGCGCTAGCTGGCTACAGTGGGGAGCTAACGGGGACATTGACCGAAGGTAGTAGCGGCTTGTAACCCGACTTTTATGTTACTTTATTTATCCCCAAGGGGAAATTAGTTTGTCACAGTAGCAGCAACTTACATAGAAGACACAAAAAAAGACACAAAACATATCAGGAATGCAAAATACTCAATATATACAACATAACAGTAGAGCGTATTCATTTAGGATATTAAACGATAAAGAAAGTGCTTGCAAAACTTGCAAATTTGTCAACTTTTTTGGGAGCTATTTTGCTTCTATAACAAATCCTCTTTCAGACTAGTGGAAAGAAAACATCAAAAATACACATTTAAGTGTTATTTTACTACTTTTGTCTATTTGGGTCGTAGATTTCTCCTAAACTCACCAAGCGTTACCATTAGAAAATGCCTCATTTGCATGTTTAAACATAACATTTAAAAAAACTCGTAGTAGAGACATATAATCGTCTTTATGTAAGTCATCAACTGGGGAAGTATCATGGTGGTATGCAGTCGTTCATTTTTGTACCCTAGTCACCTGAAGTCATTTTACACGCCGTTTTTTTAAAGGTCATTTTCTGTAAATTAGTTTTTTCTCAGACTCTGAGCCAGAAATCTCCACTTCAGCGGCTCCTGCATCCACCAAATGTTACTCTTTCATTCATAAATATATTCTGCAGGTTTCCGCAGAGGGGTTCGTTCACTCAGAGCCTCATTTATACTGCATTTTATTTTGCAATATTTTGTTTTTATGTCTGCGATACAAAGAGATATTCAACATTTCCTCTGTAGAAACCTTTGACAACATGAAACTTTGTACTTGGCTTCATCAAACGTTCAGGAAACATGAAGCAAAGGCAAACATTTTAAATCATCAGGTAACGGCTCACCTGCAGAGCTTCCAACACAACATTTCACATAAACCTGAACTACACAATCAACTGGGGGAAGTTGCATGGTTATTATTGTCCATTAGTGAACCTTCCTTCCTTCCTTCCTTCATTCCTTCCTTCCTTCTCTCTCAGACCTGTTGCAGCACCAGGAAACCCTGCAGGTACATTCACACTGTTGTAAACTGTTGTGTGTTGTGTGTGTGTGTGTGTGTGTGTGTGTGTGTGTGTGTGTGTGTGTGTGTGTGTGTGTGCGCGCAACAATGTCTCCCGTGTGTGTTGTCGTACATTGAAATTAAGATTTAATTTGGGAAATATACAATCTAATTAAACTTGACGTATGAAGAGAATCAATATAGTGATACCAAGTTAAGGAGCCTCGGAGAGGTATTTGTTTTTAATTAAGACGTTTCAGGAACGCTGTTAGCGGAATTATGTTTGTTTGATTCGCTTCACTGGTTTGAACATTTGATTTGTAGAGCAGTCGCTACAATGTGGTCATGTGATCAGGTAGCTTTGGCTACAATGTGGTCATGTGATCAGGTGGCTTTGGCTACAATGTGGTCATTTGATCAGGTAGCTTTGGCTGCAATGTGGTCATGTGATCAGGTAGCTTTGGCTACAATGTGGTCATGTGATCAGGTAGCTTTGGCTACAATGTGGTCATGTGATCAGGTAGCTTTGGCTGCAATGTGGTCATGTGATCAGGTAGCTTTGGCTACAATGTGGTCATGTGATCAGGTGGCTTTGGCTACAATGTGGTCATGTGATCAGGTAGCTTTGGCTACAATGTGGTCATGTGATCAGGTAGCTTTGGCTACA
This sequence comes from Taurulus bubalis, assembly GCF_910589615.1. Taxonomy (NCBI): domain Eukaryota; kingdom Metazoa; phylum Chordata; class Actinopteri; order Perciformes; family Cottidae; genus Taurulus; species Taurulus bubalis. The sequence continues at coordinate 25,815,377 of NC_136595.1, read as the reverse complement.
ATGTGGTCATGTGATCAGGTAGCTTTGGCTACAATGTGGTCATGTGATCAGGTAGCTTTGGCTACAATGTGGTCATGTGATCAGGTAGCGTTACCTTTGGCGTGTTTGGTGTCATTTTACTGGCCGAAAGTCAAACTTTTCTAATATGTCCTCAGCGGAACTGCAACTGGTGTCTGCTGGCTGTGAGAGAGAGTGTTAGACGTGAGGATTCTTGATTCATGGCCAAAACAAGTGTTTTGTGAGGTCACGGTGACCTTTGACCAACACATTCTGATCAGTTTATCCTGAAGCCCAAGAAGGACATTTGTGGAAAATTTGAGTTATCGATATTTTATAAAACGGATATTCGGAAAAAGCCAAAAAACACAATATACTTTTCTAAACACATCACAAAAGCCTACAACGGGAATGAGTTTTGTATGTTGTGGAAAATTGAAACCTCCCAAAGAAAACAAGTTCATTTTACTGTGATGCAGCCTTTAAAACCAGGAAAAAACAACAACATTCATTGTCAACACTTCTGTTTATCATTGAACAATCAACACGAGACTTGATCAATATTCCCCAAATCCCTTCTTTAGTTTTATGCATAAAGTCTAATCTCATGTTATTGTCTTTGTTGTGGTGTTGTTTAAATATAAATACATGAGTAATAATAATAATAGAAAGGCACACTCATCTTGCCTGCTGATGCTTTCTTCCACTCCCCATTTGATTTATTCATTAAATCCATAGATAGTTTCATATTCCCCAAAGCAATCACATCAGAATCGGCTCAATTCAAAACAGTTAGTTAGAATAAATGTGTTAACAAGCGGAGGACGAAGTGTTTGGCCTATAGGAGCATAACAAATAATAAATAATGGTGTCTAATACAAATACGTGTTCTCACACTTCTATAGTTCAACTGCAGCTCCGATCTGCAACATTTACAGCTGATCAACGTTTACGCGGTCAGAAACGTATTTATGCATTCTAGGGGCCAGACATCTCTCTCTGTAAATTATTTACACCTCTTCTTTGTGTGTGTGTGTGTGTGCGTGTGTGTGTGTGTGTGTGTGTGTGTGTGTGTGTGTGTGTGTGTGTGAATTATTAAGGTTGTGTGTACAGTCACAGTAGGGAACCCTCTTTAGATGGGTCACTGGCCGTGTTGTTGAAATAACGTTGGTCTATTGCCACGTTGTGCTCCGTGTGTGTGTGTGTGTGTGTGTGTGTGTGTGTGTGTGTGTGTGAGTCCATCAGCGAGATCCTTGGGGACGTATCGTGGACAAAAAGGGCAAACTGATACAGAGATAAACATGACATGAGGCTGAGAGGGAGGAGGGGGAGCTGAGACAAGAGAAGAAGCAAAGAGGGAAATAGATGTATTTCTTAGAGATTGCAATTTTCTTGTCAAATTTTGATTCTTTTCATTTCTTCTTTTTTATAGTCTGAGCTGCTGATTTTTGCTGATTTTCTTTTCCAAAACTAAAATTGACAGCGAGGCCCCACTTTTTCACCAACATCCGAAAAAAATAACTCCAAACTGTCAAAATGTTATCAGGAAATAATACATTTTTTTATATAGATATTTGCTTTCATTAAAACTAAATCCATGGGATTAACTCTCTAACATATATTTAATATCGCTGTGAAAACATCTCCTTAAACAAAATTGTATTCATTCAAGTTTATGCCCAAAAAACTACATTTTACAAATATTACATTGGAACAAATCCCGATAGCGTCATAATTTACCTTCACCCCGATAGTGTTTTTTACTGAGTGGAGCTTGAAAGCATCGTAATGGAACGCCCGTTGTTATTAGCATCAGCACGTCTTTATTAAAGTTATAGTTCAAATGTTTTCAAGGTGGTTGCTGATTTAGTTTATTATGTATTATTTCTTTATGTCTTTCTGATGTAAAACTACCGTCTGCCCAGCAAAAAAGACTGAAATATGAGACTGAATATGGCTGAAATCCCGTTTCTTCATACTCATATTTCCACCTCAGGAGGAGAAGGAGTGGTTGATAGAAATGCATATGTATCCCTTCACTGAGCGCTGTCAGGTCTGACCGTAGGGGTCCCCAGATGGGGGGTTAGCATGTAAAATAGTTATGCTAATCTTGATGCTAATTGCGTGTCTGAGCGCACGTGAGCACACACACACACCGCGGCCAAAGCTGTGAATAATGACCACTTTATCTCCTGCAAGGGTGTGTAAGCAGCGGGCGGCTGACGGACGGGTTAGTGGGCGGTTTACAGCGAGGGGAGGAAAGAGTGATGAAGAGAGAGGAGAGAGGAGGACGAGGCTGGATGGATGGATCGAAGATATATATATTTTTTGATGGCTTTCTTCATAATTACTCACGTCTGTCTCGCCGCACTTCAAATCCCTGAGTAATATTCCTCTGACGGAGCAGACGGAGAGATGGGAACTCAAAGTACACGTCTGGCGGCCGCGTTACATCATGAACGATTGAGTCTGCTGAGGAATCGCTGAGGAATCGCTTCCTTCGACAGCAGATTCCTCCCCGATATGTTTTTATTAACGCCGGCAGACAGCGGTGAGTCTGAAGAAGCTTTCGCTCTTCGATTCTGAGGAACTCACACGTTCATCGCGGCAGACATCACATTGAGCTCCTGCTTCCGAAGCCCCCTGACCCTTGGCTAAGTCCCGCCCCCTCAAAAACGCAGTCTGGCCAATCATCTGCCAATCATCTGCCAATCGTTTCTTCTTTTTTCAAGCTGGTTTTGTGGGTTAAATGCTGTGGATCTCCACCTCCTCCATCCCTTCTGCTAGTGCTTCCACCTCCCCCATCCCTTCTTCTAGTGCCTCCACCATCCCTTCTTCTAGTGCCTCCTCCATCCCTTCTTCTAGTGCCTCCACATCCCTACTTCTAGTGCCTCCACCTCCCCATCCCTTCTTCTAGTGCCTCCACCTCCCCCATCCCTTTTTCTACTACCTCCACCTCCACACATCCCTTCTTCTAGTGCCTCCACACATCCCTTCTTCTAGTGCCTCCACCATCCCTTCTTCTAGTGCCTCCTCCATCCCTTCTTTTAGTGCCTCCACATCCCTACTTCTAGTGCCTCCACCTCCCCATCCCTTCTTCTAGTGCCTCCACCTCCCCCATCCCATTTTATACTACCTCCACCTCCACATCCCTTCTTCTAGTGCCTCCACCTCCCCATCCCTTCTTCTAGTGCCTCCACCTCCCCATCCCTTTTTCTACTACCTCCACCTCCACATCCCTTCTTCTAGTGCCTCCACCTCCCCATCCCTTCTTCTAGTGCCTCCACCTCCCCCATCCCATTTTCTACTACCTCCACCTCCACATCCCTTCTTCTAGTGCCTCCACCTCCACATCCCTACTTCTAGTGCATCCACCTCCCCATCCCTTCTTCTAGTGCCTCCACCTCCCCATCCCTTTTTCTACTACCTCCACCTCCCCCATCCCTTCTTCTAGTGCCTCCACCTCCACATCCCTACTTCTAGTGCCTCCACCTCCCCATCCCTTCTTCTAGTGCCTCAACCTCCCCATCCCTTCTTCTAGTGCCTCCACCTCCCCCATCCCTTCTTCTAGTGCCTCCACCTCCCCCATCCCTTTTTCTACTACCTCCACCTCCCCCATCCCTTCTTCTACTACCTTCACCTCCCCATCCCTTCTTCTAGTGCCTCCACCTCCAACATCCCTTCTTCTAGTGCCTCCACCTCCACCATCCCTTCTTCTAGTGCCCCCACCATCCCTTCTTCTAGTGCCTGCACCTCCACCTCCACCATCCCTTCTTCTAGTGCCTCCACCTCCAACATCCCTTCTTCTAGTGCCTCCACCTCCAACATCCCTTCTTCTAGTGCCTCCACCTCCCTTCTTCTAGCGCTTCCACCTCCACCTCCACATCCCTTCTTCTAGTGCCTCCACCTCCCCCATCCCTTCTTATAGTGCCTCCACCTCCACATCACTTCTTCTACTACCTTCACCTCCACTATCCCTTCTTCTAGTGCCTCCACCTCCCCCATCCCTTCTTATAGTGCCTCCACCTCCACATCCCTTCTTCTAGTGCCTCCACCTCCCCCATCCCTTTTTCTACTACCTCCACCTCCCACATTCCTTCTTCTAGTGCCTCCACCTCCCCCATCCCTTCTTCTAGTGCCTCCACCTCCCCCATCCCTTTTTCTACTACCTCCACCTCCCACATTCCTTCTTCTAGTGCCTCCACCTCCCCCATCCCTTCTTCTAGTGCCTCCACCTCCCCCATCCCTTTTTCTACTACCTCCACCTACCACATTCCTTCTTCTAGTGCCTCCACCTCCCCCATCCCTTCTTCTAGTGCCTCCACCTCCCCCATCCTTTCTTGTAGTGCCTCCACCTCCCCCATCCCTTCTTATAGTGCCTCCACCTCCACATCACTTCTTCTACTACCTCCACCTCCCCCATCCCTTGTTATAGTGCCTCCACCTCCACATCCCTTCTCATAGTGCCTCCACCTCCACATCCCTTCTTCTAGTGCCTCCACCTCCCCCATCCCTTTTTCTACTACCTCCACCTCCCACATTCCTTCTTCTAGTGCCTCCACCTCCCCCATCCCTTCTTCTAGTGCCTCCACCTCCCCCATCCTTTCTTCTAGTGCCTCCACCTCCCCCATCCCTTCTTCTAGTGCCTCCACCTCCCCCACACCCCCCCCCCCCCCCCCCCCCCCCCCACACCCCCTCCCCCATTTCTGCCCCCGGATCATCAACCCTCCTGGTGCTTTTCCTGCTTGTTCCCATTCCCCGGCTGCCTCTCTGCATTCCAGCCAGGGAGTGATATTACAGTTCTGTCCTGGAGGAGAACGTGTCCGTGCAGACGCTGCCTCCATGTTAATAGAGTAGCCAGGAGTCCAGACAAGTGGATTCACCCAAAAGGTGGAGGCCGGACTAACATATTCTGCAGTGAAGACGATTCGTCTCTTCGTTGTTTCAAGACGGGGTGGCGAGAGCAAACACTCGATGTGACGACCCGCTGCCAGAGAGCTATTAGGGGAAAGCTGTGTCACTGCACTTATCAACACTTGGACAGTGTAAACAGGCCGATGGTAATGAAACGGGGCAGACCGGCTCCTCAAGGCGAGCGTTTAGCCTAGCATTTAGCCTCGCGCTGAGGTAACAGCCGCCGTCGTGGGAATGCTAATGAAGCTAAGGAAAACAAAAGCCTGGTTAATGAGAGCTGTGAGATAGGAGAGCAGAGGCCAGGACACACATGCACACACACACATATGCACACACACACACTGTGGCAGGCGCTTCTCTTTCGACACTAATTAGACAGGAAGGACTATATGTGGAGGAAGAGCTAACTAACCGTCCACATCAATACTGCGGCGTGCAAGGCCATTGGCCTCAAAGACGTGGAGGGAGGGGAAGGAGGAGTGAGACAAATTAGAGAGAGAGAGGCCAAGACGTGGAGGGCAGAGAGCGAGAGAGAGAAAACGAAATGTGCAGGAATGAAGATGAATGAACACGTTCCCTCCCGTCCGGTAGATGTGATCCGCACGCTCGACACGCGTAGTGCGAGTGTCGAGATTCAATCCACATGCAGGAAGTGATGGAACGGAGCGCCGCCATACATCAACCAGCTGCGCTCGCACACACGGCTTCATTGGATCAGATAAATGCATGCATGCATGCAAAGAGGTAGCCGTCTTGGTTAAACATTGAACCAGAGTCTGCGGCCATGCCAGCTCTGTGAAGCGGTAATGGATGGATCGCACACTTTTCCTCTTACTTGTAGTGCTATTAATCCATCTAGATTGTTTTGCTGTGGAGATATCTGCCTTTTTCCAATATAATAATATAATGGAACTAGGCTCGACGAGAGGCTTGTGCATGTGACAGCACCAGATGTAAATATTAATGGCGGCCTCCTTGGTGGAGTTGTAACGTTTGCTTGTAACGTTAGCTCGCAGACGGCTGTAGCTCGATAGAAAGAAAATAGTTCCTGCATGAGACACACAACACTCACAACAAGGCCCGTGGATTACCTCGAGAAGTCATAATTTCTGGAAAGAGACATTGCTGTTTCAAATGTGTTTTGTTGCCTCTTTGAGCACAACAAGCTGAGTGCCCGGTTTCATCATATTGGAGAGAAGACAGACACCTCTTCAGCCGATATCTCCGCCACTCGGTAACTCAGATCAAAAACAATCTAGATTGATAAACAACATGACAGGGAAGAGGAAAAAATGTGTATTTTTATTATTTCGGGTCGAACTGCCCCTTTAAGCACAGTCGTGCTTTGGGCTAAATGATAACATAAACTGATGTTAAGCATCTAAGCATTAAGTGGTATTATGTTTTCCATGTTTACCTTCATAGTTCTGCATGCTAACATTTGCTAAAGAGCTGAGGATGAATAGTTTTGCAGGTGTTTGATTTCAAACTAAAGTATTGGACACACTGAAAGTAGATGACGCAAGACGAAAAGTCAGGTTATCGCCAAAGTGATTACGATTCGTAAATGCCCCAAATGTTGTCTTCTATACAACCAGAGGCTGAGTTGTAAACGAGTGGTCAGGAGAGAGAATGCAGTGTTAACACATGTAGCATATACTTCTATACAACCAGAGGAGTCGCCCCCTGGTGGTCAGGAGAGAGAATGCAGCTTTGACACATGAAGCATATGCTTCTATACAACCAGAGGAGTCGCCCCCTGGTGGTCAGGAGAGAGAATGTAGCTTTAACACATGTAGCATATACTTCTATACAACCAGAGGAGTCGCCCCCTGGTGGTCAGGAGAGAGAATGCAGCTTTGACACATGAAGCATATACTTCTATACAACCAGAGGAGTCGCCCACTGGTGGTCAGGAGAGAGAATGCAGCTTTGACACATGAAGCATATACTTCTATACAACCAGAGGAGTCACCCCCTGGTGGTCAGGAGAGAGAATGCAGCTTTGACACATGAAGCATAGACTTCTATACAACCAGAGGAGTCGCCCCCTGGTGGTCAGGAGAGAGAATGCAGCTTTGACACATAAAGCATATACTTCTATACAACCAGAGGAGTCGCCCCCTGGTGGTCAGGAGAGAGAATGCAGCTTTAAGGCACTTCAGCAATGGCTTTACTTTTCAGAGTTTACCACTTGGATGGCACCGCTGACAAAATTGCCCCTAAACTTAACAAAGTGTTTTGGTGACTTAACCGACCCCTGACCTCCCTCCTTCTGTGCCATAAGAGGATGCTGCACTGTAAAACTTATTTGGCAGAAGCAGAGTAGTAGTGTAGTATATAAAATCATTTTGGAGAACATATTGTTAAAAGCCACATGCAGCACAAGCAGAAGACCACGAGCGTTTGGTTTAAGTTAAAGACCTCGAGACATCGTCTCCCCCCCTCTCCAGACATCTCCCTCCCGTCTCTCCGCCTCCGACGCCCCGTGAATACTAACCACTGCGCTCTTCCCCCTCCCCGGGCTCGACCCGATATTGCTGCCACTCCTTTTCCCACAAGCCCCGAGGCGATGGCTGAACTTAAACTAGGTTAGGGAATGGGAAAAAGGTGCCGTAACAGCAGGCCGACAGCGCGGAGAGGAGTGTTGGCTTAATAACCATCCAGCAAAGGTTTAGAGGAGCGACTGCCACTTCACCTCTCTCTCTCTCTCTCTCGCTCTCCATCTATCACATCATACCTTCCAGTTTCTTCCCCTCACTTACAATCGCACCACCTCTCTTGCAATCTATGCTCCTTTTTCTCTCTCTCTATATCTCCCCCTCTTTTGCACTCTCACTCGTTCTCCACTACTCTCTTATACAATCAATCAGTTCTGAATTACTCGTTTACTCCGTCTCTCAGTGCTGCATATTCTCTCCGCCACCGAGGACTCCATTAATTTTCTCCCCCCCTTTGCTCTCTACCTCCTTCTCTATACTCTGCTTGATAGAATCAGATGCTATTTGTCTATTAAGGGACGACGGGGATATTTAATAAAGGGCCTGTGTGTGGCTGCATATGTGTGTGTGTGTGTGTGTGTGTGTGTCATTTCCGCCCAGGCGGGGGAATATCCTTCCATTCTCCACCTTGATGAGGAAATTAACTTGTCCGATGTGGTCGCTGATGGAAAGTCATCTCGACGCCGATGGTGAATGTCGCACTTAATTTTCTATTTAGCTACAGTAGCCCTAACCAACTCTAATTGATTAGGTGATCAAAAGTAATTGGTATTAGGCCGCAGCTATGAATTCATTTGTCTTTTATGAATACTAATTGACCCCACGCTGCCCTCTGTGCCCCCCCCCCCCACCCCCGCCCACACACACACACACACACACACACACACATACACACACACACACACACAGCTCTGGTGCTCTTCTTTTGCAACACTAACCGGACATGCAAGTAATTGTACATTCTTCCCTATACCCTCACTCCTCTGTATATATATATATGTGTGTGTGTGTGTGTGTGTGTGTGTGTGTGTGTGTGTGTGTGGGGCTCGTTTTGCTAGTGTGTTTTTTTTCCTCCGCTTGTGTGATTAAGTATTCGTCTCTCAGCTTCCTCTCCCCCCCCCCCCCCCGCCTTGGGGAGAAAACCAAACAATTCTTTTTGACATCCATTATGTGTGTGTGTCTGTGTGTGTTCTACACCAGTGTATGTACACCAGTTTGTCCATTTGGGAAGCAAATTGGGGACGGGGTGTGTGGGGGGTGAGGGGGGGACGCGGGTCTTTGGGAATGAATGTGGGATGAATCTAAATAATCGAAACGAGCATCACTTCCTCAACCCATGTCTGACATTTATGAGGCCTGGCAAAAAAATAAAAAATAGAATGAAGGAAAATGTTTCTCCTCCTCTGCACCCCATACCGAGCCTCTGGCACTCGCATGCATGCATATATACAATCACTCACACACACACAAACACACACACAGATACAGATAAATACCACAAGCACAAATGTGTGCACAGAAAAAACATCTCGGTCTCCGCAGAATGACGTTCCCATCCGATGAAACTGAATCCACAATTACTTTTTCGAGGGAATAGATTTTCTCCTGGATATCAAGGTTTATTAATAAGAGCAAATGGTTTTGAAGCCTGTTCCGGTTTGAATGTGTTTCTGTCCCGTTTGTAGAGCGGAAAAGAGCAGAACCGAACACGTTTACTACCAGGTCCGTTCCTGCGACGGTAAAATATATATTTCACAATAATATGACATATGAGAATAATAACTCAATAACTTTCTGACAAAGTCTGCACCAGTCGAAGGAGGTCGTGGTGGATGGAGACTAATTCTACAGTTACATGCAACTTATTTTAAGCTAAAACATGATCCCCCCCTCCAAAAAAGAAGAATATATATATATATATATATATATATATATATATATATATATATATATATATATATATATATATATATATATATATATAATATGTATATATATATAAAATATATTCGGATTGAAACATAGTTGAGAATATAGTTTAATTGTATAAAAAATACATTGTTTTAGGAGGAAATGGTTCAAAATGAGACAAAAACCTACATAATGCTTGCACACAGAATACACACACATGTTCACGCACACATGCGGACAACGATAGTTCACCTTCTGAAGACATGGAGCAGCAAAGGGCTGAGACCATATACATAAAACAGTAAAGGACACACTTAACTGTATTTTATGGTTGTTTGACTCATCAAAAGAAAGTGGTGATTGTTGTTAGTTGTTAGGGTGAAAAGCACATGAGTTGGAAGGACAGCGGATGCAGCTAGCTTACTATCCTGCTCTCCGCTAGTTAGCTAGCGTTAGCGACTGGGAATAAGACCCTTGGACCCAGCGCTGCTGCCGTTTGGCTCATTTTGGCTGTAACCAGCGTAGTAAAAGCAAGCTAGCTAACTAACCAGCCGTCCACGAGTTAGCTCGGTAGAACAGCTCGGCGAAAAGGACCCACGAGGCGGCTGTTCGGCTCACTATTTTGCACCCGGTGCTGTCACTCTAACGAGAGTTGTTAAATTTGGGCCACTTTAAGTAAGTGAGTTTAGTTCATGCAGAAGTTCTCCCACTACAACGGTTGCAGTGGCGCACGTAAAAAAAAGATGGCTCCCCCACGTTGGTTTGAATGGGAGTGCAACATGTCCTCTAAACAGCCAGCTATTGAAGCCGAGTATTGATTGATTGAGAATGATTGGAAACTAATCTGAAGTGGCGGCTCTTCGCCACCAACAGAGCTGTCAATCAGAAATCAGACCAGCGGGGTTCTCCACAGAATGTTTCCCTCTCCAGCTCGGCCGTGTCACAGGAACCCGTTTCACCACTTACTTCCTTTCTCCGGCAATGAAGAATGTACACACACACACACACACACGTACACATATATATATATATACAACACACGCTCTTCCGGCAGCCCTGCAGAGGCGGAGGCTATAAGGCTGTCATGGCAACCGTTCTGCAAAGGTGTGATTGGTCAAGGGGAACGACGCACACATGCAGAGAAATGTTTGCTGAGAGGAGGTACAGTATGTAAATGTACTACACATAACAGGAACATGCGGTTCACACACACACACACACACGCACACACACACGGTCCAGCAGCGCTCCAAGTTTTCTGAGGGGAAACATCGCAGACATCTTTTAAAAAAAGGAATAAACAGACAAACATATACTGACAAGTCGGGCCAAACATTAATTAGTTAACGCCACAATATAGGAGGTGAAGAGTTGGTTTGCATGATCTGCGGGTAAAAAAAACACAGCCAGACATTTAATTTAAAATATGCAAATGCACTCACAGTTTGGAGGCTATCAAATTCAACTTAACATTGACTACATTTCAATTACAGCTGCTCTCTGTTTGTGGGGATGCGCAGTGGGGGGTTGGGGGGCGGAGGGTCTTCCAGTGGTCTGAAATTAGACTTCTAACAAAAGGTTCCTCTTTGACGGCGGTGACAATTGTTCCGGCTCCAGCGGCACGAGATTGAACATCAACATTGTTATTTATGATTAAATAACCTCTCATGGAGCTTGATGAAAGCGCTAATGGGAAAATTATTACAGAGATAAATGTATTTTTCACAACAGTTGTTCCAATCACAAATTTTGCTTTGTTTCGCCCCCCACTGATACATATATATCTTAAAAAAAACACACGTGTGCATTCTTACATTCCTGTAATTAGTGATATGTGTGGGGTTCAACTGGATGATCCGTTTCCTGCCACGCCAAAAGGGCAGCGTGGTCGTGTCTCCGGCCGTCTCCCTTCCCATGTCCCCCGTGTCCAATTAGCGAGGAGAGGAAATCCAACCGGCCGGTTCTCGGCAAATGATCGATCACTCTGACCCGGCGTGTGCGTAACACACATGTAACGTGTCAGCCTGTAAGCCGGACCAATACATCAGCTCGCACATTTGTTGACCCCCACCCCCGACACACCCAAACAATCTCAAAGTGGCGGGAACATTTGGGACATTGTTGTCGTGACAAATGAGCTTTTTATTGACAGTTAAGTCTCTTTCGTTACTTTTATTTTCTTTCCGGCGGGGGCATTTATTCAAAGTGGACTCTGCGGTTCAGTTGACACCTGGAGGTTGAGGGTTAAGATCTATGCAAATCAGCTGCAGTCATTCGATACCCGCGTAGAGGAGCTGTATAGCGCTCCGAATCCCCCCCATGCATCGCCCCAATTAATCATTCATGCCTCCACATCTACATATTCAAATCACCTGAGCTTAATAAGTCACGGCAACGCGGGGGAGGAGACGCAGGAACGAAGAGAGAGCGAACAAATACTAAAGAAGAATCCTGTTTATGCGATTTCCATTCAAAATATGAAACATGTTGTTCCGGATCTATCCATCCCAGGGGCCCCGAACGCGTCCAAACGGCGTTTGCGGCGAGCAGTTAGCCCGTCTGCGTTAGCACTTCGGTGTCTCCCGGTTGCTCAGAAGAAGCATCGAGCTCGTCAGAGCCTCTGCGCCAAAAGTCTTCTTCCGGCCACGGCTGACAGACTCTAACCTTTTGCCCTATTAGTGGACATACTGGGAGCCTCGGCGCTCCCTTCTCTCTCATCTGAGAGCCTTGATTAGGGCTTCAGGGAACCGGGAGACGGAGAGCGTGGTCACCGACAGACAGGGAGAGAGACAAGATAAAAAGACAAAGAGAGAATGGGAAAGCAGATACCAGAGTATGAGAGAAGCGACATGTATATGAAAAAAAAACTGCATATGAATAGATACGAGTGTCTATACATGCTTTCCTTATTTGTATATGTATTATGTGGTTAAGATTACCGCAACAGAGACATGAGGAAAGCATCAAAGACGGAGTGACAGAAGGTCAAGCGTGGTGGAGGTGAGCGAGTACACGAGGGGCATGTGGCGAGAGCGAAGGCTGTATTAACCCGTGTGTTATTGATGTTGTGTACCAACCCCCCCCTGCTGTCGCCCACTGGTGCCCCCATGGGCTCAGCACACACAACGTAATCTATGGATCTTGGAGGAAGGGTCAGGGGGCCGAGGCTGGTGTTTGGGGGGGGGGGGGGGGGGGGGGGGGGGGTGTTGGTGACACGCGACATCTTGCAGGTTCACGAGGAAGAAATCACACCAGGCGAAAAAAACATGTGCACAAGCCCTGCATGTGACTGACCACAAAGGGGCAACTCCTCTGGTTGTATAGAAGTATATGCTTCATGTGTTAAAGCTGCATTCTCTCTCCTGACCACCAAGGGGCAACTTCTCTGGTTGTATAGAAGCATATGCTTCATGTGTTAAAGCTGCATTCTCTCTACTGACCACCGAGGGTAACTTCTCTGGTTGTATAGAAGTATGTGCGTTATGTGTTGAAGCTGCATTCTCTCTCCTAAACCACCAGTTGGCAACTCCTCTGGTTGTATAGAAGTCTATGCTTCATGTGTTAAAACTGCATTCTCTCTACTGACCACCAGTTGGCAACTCCTCTGATTGTATAGAAGTCTATGCTTCATGTGTTAAAACTGCATTCTCTCTACTGACCAGCAGGGGGTGACTCCTCTGGTTGTATAGAAGTCTATGCTTCATGTGTTAAAGCTGCATTCTCTCTCCTGACCACCAGGGGGTGACTCCTTTGGTTGTATAGAAGTCTATGCTTCATGTGGTAAAGCTGCATTCTCTCTCCTGTCCACCAGGGGGTGACTCCTTTGGTTGTATAGAAGTCTATGCTTCATGTGTTAAAGCTGCATTCTCTCTCCTGTCCACCAAGGGTGACTTCTCTGGTTGTATAGAAGTATATGCGTCATGTGTTGAAGCTGCATTCTCTCTCCTGACTGGTTGTATAGAAGTCTATATAAATGACATTGTAAACATGAGTTTATGTCTCAATCTCTAGTTTCAAGTCTTCTTTAATACAGCATGATGTTCATTTAGTAAACTAGTTAACTAGTTGACTGTTTGACTCTGCAATCCAAACTATAGGCTGCAAACATTCTATACGGCCTCACAATATCACCATTCATTTAAATTGCCTATTAACGTGATTGGATGAAACTACAATGTCAATATTAACGTCTCAAACTGCCAAGCAATATAAATTATCCGAGCCCCTTCCTTTAGCGATCACGCCGATGCGGCGAGACGTTTTTCACACGGAACCATTTCTTCTCCGACCCCCGAGGCGACACGTCATTAACAGCACTCGTTATTTTCCCCCATTCCTTGACTTTAGCAGGTCTTTTAACTCTGCTGCCGACGCCGTTAAAAATGATGCTTAAAATAGGCTTTCCCATATGGATCCCCAAAAGCAGGACGTTAATATAGGAGATCTGGTGCAGGACGCTGGTCATTTACTCAGTCAGCTGAAGTCAGGAGCGTTTGCTGAATCTGACGAAAGGAAGTCAAAGAAAGTGAAGAATACGAACGACGTGGTCGGTGCATTCTGTAAATTGTTGGTTGGTTCTGTGTGTGACTTTATTTTCACATTAGCAATAAGAAATACTGGCTGCCAGGTTAAAACCCTTTAAAAACAGGGTGCGAAAATCCCCCTGCGCCCATTATCAGACAAAAAACATATTATCTCCGGAACCACATCGTTGTTTAACTTCATTTAAATTGATACAATACCGCAACCCTTGTGAGAAGAAACATCTGCTGTGAAACATAATTCAAGTAACCGTTAAGTTTAAGTATTTACGTAAACTCCATTTTTGAACCGAACGACACAGTGTTTTGACTGTAACTCCTTTGAACACTCAAATGCTGTGTTCTATTATGATTTATTGTGTTCTACTATGATTTATTGTGTTCTATTATGATTTTCGTTGCAGATTCTGATTCTTTAGGTCCTACTCTTTCCAAAAAGCTGTCTTATTAGTATGTGGGCTGTTGTTAGGGCACCATGATACAGTTTGATCTTGCTAACATCGTGCTGCATGTTCATAGTTATGATCAAAACATCTTTTAAAAGTGATTTTTTTTGCAGATATACATTTTTCCCCCAAAACTTTGCTGAACAAATACATACAATAAACACAAGTATTGCAATTAATAACCCTAACCCTGAAAAGTAGTTGCCTTTAAAACGTTCCATTTAAAACACACTATCCTCAGCTTTAATATGTTAGAGTCTACATAAAATGTCTATATGTGCACGATACATATTCAGAAGTCAAACCACGTCTGTTCTTTTCAATAGCGTCAAAGCATTTCATGTTTTCTGTTTCAGCTCCACGTGACATGTCAGACTTAGTTTCCGACGCCGCGGTAAAGCGGTTCCAGCTGCAGCGCCGCTTCAGCCTGAAGATAGCAGCGGTTAGCCGGCGCTGCAGGCGTAGGGATGTCTGGAGCGGGAGAGTCGGCTCGGCTGATGATGGGTGGGTTGGCTGTCAGTGCGAGTCTGTAATTGAGGGTGTGAGCCCCCCCCATGGGTTCCCTATATTCTTGACAGCCGCAGCACGGCGCAGGCTGTTCACACAGATCTGCTCCCACAGGCCGACCCCCCCTACGTTCTCTCCGTCAGCCGGTTCACGTGGCGCAGACTCATATGTAATTCAGATCTCAGACCGGTGTACATTTTGTTTCGTGTATAATTCAGGATCTAAAGCTCAGGCGGCTGTTTGGTGGCAGGTGAATTTGACGGTAAGAGGGGACTACTTTCTCTCAAGTGGCTGACCCGCACGACTCCCACAAGAAAGAGAGAGAAGACATTTATTTCCCAAAAGCCGCTTTGTCACGATAAATAAATAAAAAAATCCTTCATTTTCTATTTCGATCCATAGCCGAGGTGGTTTGATAAAGTGTGGCTCCCCGGGGAGTCTGGGCCTGTGATCCGGCGGTGCTGCGGGTTGAAAGGGAACTCTTTGCCTCGAATCCGCTGCGTCGATAAACCAGACTTAAATGTATTTCAGTTTACCGTTTGCTCACTTGGCGCTGGCATTTCAGAAAACTCTTTACAGCCGTCTCTCTCGCTTTCCCACCGCTCCTCTCGCCATGTTTTATTTTATTGACAGAGGGTGGCGAGGACCCGGAACATTTCATACACACACCCGCCGTTCTCTGGCTTTTATATCCCTCCCCTGCAGTATTAGTTCCTGTTGACTTTGGGTGATCAGCACACTTTGTCTGGCTCACACACACACACACACACACACACACACACACAGTGCCGTTCCATGTAGCTCACTCTGGAAGCTTAGAACAAATCTTCTGCATGGTAGGTCAGCGAGGCCCCGAGGCCCCTCACACTTGACACATGAACCTGTGCGGGGCCGGGCGGTCGCAACGGATCCTCATTTGCCAGTGCAAGGCGAGGGAGCGGCAGCAGCAGCGTGGGCGGGGGGCGGGGCGGTGGGGCGGTGGGGTGCAGGGGGGTCAGGACCAGAACCAGAGACACGCTCCACCGGGCCCCAAACACGAGCCGCTGCCGCTCTAATTGGCTGGACAGCAGGACTGAAAAGCCCAAATGCGCTACACACACACACACACACACACATTGGCCTCCGCTTTAAGGACAACAGGAGCCGAAGGACCACGACGGCAAAGCAGACAAGAATTAATGACGGCCATTACGGCTGCCAGCAACCACAAACCGTTAATTTCAAACCAGGTTTTTACAAGACGGGTAATTAAAGGGCCACGCGCGCCGAGCTGCCTCTCCCCGCCGCGTGATCTTTCTGCTTTTCGCGTGTAACACATCTGACATTTTTTACATCCTAATCCTTCTTGACTGTAGCTTTGGGCTATTTGGCAAAAAAAACAACATTTACGTTTGTTTGGTTTAACGCCTTAAATTAGCCCACGCCGCCCGACCTTTTTAATGCGTCTCGACACCAGCCGTTCTCCAGCGAGCGGCAACCCTCGTGGGAGACCCCACGAGAGGAAAGAGCAGCTTTTTTTGTGAAAGGATTTTAAGTAGCTTGTGTAAAGAGGTGATGTTAATTGCCACCGATACCATTTCCTCTCTCTCTCTCTTTCTTCTTCATGTGCTCGGCGTCTGGCAAACCAATTTGCAGAGGCGGCATCAAGGAATGTCTGTGTGCAATCAGATAGCACGCGGCAGAGGCTGAGCTCAGAGTCAAGATAATGGCTGGATTTGAAAAGCGAAATCTCATCACATGCTTTTCTTCTTCTCACCTGCTGCAAGCAAATCAGAAACAAAAACAGACAGATGAACAGCAGGAAGAAAAGAAGAAGAAAAAACCAGCGCCTGCTCACATGTATTTATGCGTAAACGTGTACACGAAGGAAACATGAAAAGAGGAGACGCATCCGGAGGGGGGAGACACACGAGGGAGTCACAAGCGTTCAGGAGGGAGGAATCCTGAGGACGTGATCTCTCGACGTTCAGCCGCTGTGACAAGGCGAGAATGACGTTGAGCGGGAGAGCGGCGCTGAGTAAACGCCATCTGACGAGGCGAGGAGCCCTGACCTTTTCAGGGTGAGAGGAAGACGGGGACGCAGAGACGGGACTCGTGCACACGGCTGCGGGGGTGAATGAGTGACACAGACGCAGGGGAATGACGGCTGCCCTTATATGTGATGGTGTGTGTGTGTGTGTGTGTGTGTGTGTGTGTGTGTGTAGGACACGCATACCCACGTGTTGAGGTACAGCATGTGCAATGTTTGCCAAAAAAGCCACAGTTCCATCAAAACATGAGACGGATCCGGTGTGATAGGAGGCAAAGCGGGACCCTGCCCGGGGGTCCTGTATTGGGCTGAACAAAACAAAAAGCAGGACCTTGCACCCCTGGACTTTCGGGACGGTAATCGATGCAGATGGAGGCACGGATGAATAAAAGTCAAAGTGCGTTCGCACGTGTACAAAAGAGACAAAGAGAGAGAGAGAAAAAGAGATCTAATTCAGTGAGATAAGGAAGATTTTATGAAGCCTTCCTCTCAGCTCCCTGGTTGCCTCTCTCCTTTCCTTTCCTTCACCCGGCGTCTCCTCCTCCTCCTCCTCCTCCTCCTCCTCCTCCTACTCCTCCTCCTCCTCCTCCTCCCTCCCTCTGGCTGGGAGAGACATAACAGCTAGTGACAGAAGTTAAGTGATTCCCAAACTCGCCGCTCGCACAGAAGCCCAGCAGCAAGAGACTGTCTTGCACATGGATACTCATACATGCCTCCACACACACACACACACACACACACACACACACATCAGATTAGCTAGACAGTTTGTACTGTTCAGTCCGCCCATGCTCGCTGTGCGCCTGCCTGTATGCATATGTTTGTATTGTTTGGATATCCATCCATTGTAGTTCGCGATGGCTTCCGGGAACGCCACTTAGAAAAATGAGTGTGCAGCTCTGCAGATGGAATTAGCTCGTAGCGGAAACCTGATTCGATACATCTCTTCCCCCGTGTGCAACAATGCATTTTAAAATGTCATGCATCTTATGCGGGCGTATCCGTCTCCCTCCTCTTCTCGCTCTCCACCTGTCTGTTTCAATGAAGATGCAAACATCAAAGTCTGGCTCGAAAACGTCCAGACCGGCCAGCGAGAGTCCATCAACAAGTTAGAACCACTTTGTCAGCAGCAGATGTCGTACCACAATTCAACACATTGCACACACACACACACACACACACACACACTCTGGCAGGAGGTGATAAAAAGTCCTATAAATGGCCACATTTTACCTTGAAAGATACCGATTTTGTGTCGACTGAGCAGCTCCAAATGCTGCCATGATCAAAACGTGTCATCACAGTTGAAGATTATCCGTCAATGGAACTCACAACGTAAGGAGTGAAATTAACAAAGCAGAACAATTCACTCGTGCCTTACATCAAAGAAAGGAGCCCATAAATGCACGTTATAGATTATAATATGTTATAGATGAGTATAAAACAGAACGCTGACGACAAAGGTCCCGTGGACTGTGAGCTCTTCGTCTTCGTCCGTTCACTCCGCTTCACATCCTAATTAATACACAAGCAGCAGTATTTGAAACCATTAATCAGACGTTTACGAGGCCGGTCCGAGCATTAAAAAGGTTATTTGCGTAATAGATAAAGAGTGTGTGGTGGAGCTGAGGGCTGTAGCACCGGCAAGAGCCTTCTTGATTATAACACTTAGTATAATAAATGTCCACAAAGTCACACATTAAGCACGAACACACAGGAAGACACACACATACACACACATACACACGCGCGATGATTCCAAACCGATTGCAATGAAAGACATAACAAGTGCACTACAACTGTCCTTAACTTAAAACCAAAGTAGGATTACTGTCGCTGCTAACGCCCGCTGCTAGTGTCCGCTGCTAGTGCCCGCTGCTAGTGCCCGCTGCTAACGCCCGCTGCTAGTGTCCGCTGCTAGTGCCCGCTGCTAACGCCCGCTGCTAGTGCCCGCTGCTAGTGCCCGCTGCTAACGCCCGCTGTTAGTGTCCGCTGCTAGTGCCCGCTGCTAACGCCCGCTGCTAGTGCCCGCTGCTAGTGCCCGCTGCTAACGCCCGCTGCTAGTGCCCGCTGCTAACGCCCGCTGCTAGTGCCCGCTGCTAGTGCCCGCTGCTAGTGTCCGCTGCTAGTGTCCGCTGCTAGTGCCCGCTGCTAGTGCCCGCTGCTAGTGTCCGCTGCTAGTGCCCGCTGCTAACGCCCGCTGCTAGCGCCCGCTGCTAGTGCCCGCTGCTAGTGCCGCTGCTAGCTTTGCTGCTAGCTTTGCTGCTAGCGCTGCTACTAGCACTGCTACTAGCGCCGCTACTAGCGCCGCTACTAGCAAAGAAATGAAAAGACGTCCCCAGGCCGCTGCAGGTCCAGAGGAGCAGTGACGGCTGTATGTAAGCCGCTCTTTCATTGATATAAAAGTGGTATCTGCAGTGAGACATTTGCATTTGGTACGTAGTAGAACATGGTCTGAAAAGCAGTGCGACAAGTACGACAGAACGATAAGCCATAACGGTGGGATAAAACGGTATTTCTTTTAACCGTTGCTTCGACATTTCTACAGCCCGAAAGAGTCAATATGTGACATAAAATGACGGAGCCGATCATTTAATTTGGTTGCTTCACTAAATGTACTGTTGTCTAAGAAGTCAAAATGATTTCATTTAAATGCAAAAAGAGAAATGCTTGGAACGACGGAGATGTACCACATTTCCCAATTGTTCATTTGGAAAGGAAAGAGAAACAGGCAGCGGATGTGAAAACGCTCCTCATTAGTGTTTTATTAAAAAGCAGCCCTTTAAAGTTATTGTGCAAGGTTGTTGAATTTTAACGACCCCTCGCTGTGCTCCAGATAGCAATCTGGTTGTGTGCATACACATGCAGGAGGAGAGGAGGAAGTGAGAAGGGAATCGAGAGTAAGAGGAGATCAATGGAGTCAGAAAAAAAGTCGGATGAAGAAAAAAAAAAAAGTTGATCCAAATTAGTCTTTTAATGGCGGGGTGATGAGATTAAGAAGAGGAGTGATGACATATAGCTGTAAAGATCTGAGGAGACGACAAGAGGAGGAGGAGGAGGAGCGTTAGATTGGGATCCTTCAGATGGAAGAGGGTGAGGAAGAGGGTGGTGGGTTAAAAGGGCCGTCGTCTTCCTCCCGTCTGCTGTGTAGCGCTCGCCCTCCATCTGGCAGCCGGCCTGTAAGCCGTCAGCTGACACGACGTGTCACACGCTGGTGCCACTTTCTCCTTGTGATCTCATCGTCTGAATGACAGCTGGGTCACTCCGACAGGTCGGCGGGACATCAACACACACACACACACACACTCATGTACACACACACGCACACATGCACACGCTTGCAGAGGTGTTCACGCTGCAGTGTTGAGACGATTCAATGGACGTTATGAGAGAGACAGGCTAGAGGGGGAAGGATGCGACCGTGAGCAGCTTCAGAATGATCTAACAACGTGTTTGAAGACGCCGACATCGAGTGGCGGGAGTCGTGCCGACAGGAGACGTAGAATAAAGTAGCGATGTCACGAGATAAATTAGTATTTGATAATAATGATCATAACCAGAGAAATTCCACGATTCTTGAGACCAAATTCGATACAACGGTGACAGACAACCCCCCCCAACAACAAAATAATGTATAACACACACTCCTAGCACTGTCGCCTCACAGCCAGTAGGACCGGGGTTCAATTCCCAGGCTGGACGCCCCTTCTCTGTAGAGTTCTACATGTTCTCCCGCCATGTCAGCGTGAGTGTTCTCCGGCTTCCTTCCACAGTCCGAAGACATGCAGCATAGCTTAATTTCCCGATAGCTAACAAACACAGGACTTTCACCTGGGAGACTGCTGTTTGTGTCCTGTGTGAAACAAAAAGTCACTGAAGACTTATTTGATTGTACTTGTGCTCCATAAGATGCGTACGTCACTTATAAACGTATTACTTGTACGTACTTGAACCGAAACACAATCTTTTCTTGAACCTTGTTGCCTAAACTCATCGTCTTTTTGCTTCAGTTCACAGCTTTAAGTTCAATCGGCTGATAACACTCAAAATGTGTGTTTTCTTCCCACGTTGAATTCCACGAGGAACCTGAAGGTAACGTTTCACCGTCACTGCAAGCCGCGCTGTGTACGAGCGTCACAACGGGGGGATGGATCCCACGACAGCTGCTGCCGAAGATGAAGAACACACACGAGGGCTGAAAGCTGTGATGATCGCTGCTATCTGGAGAACACAGTGGAGCAATTAGCGGCTGAAGAGTCAACATTTTTCATCGTAGACACTATATGTGACACTGAATATAGCTAAATGTGGAAATATGTCTCACGACTGATTGGAAACCGGTTATTTTTTCTTGTTTCTACAAATCTTTGGTCGTTTTTTCAGACTCACAGCAGCCAGAAAAGAAAAAAAAAAGTGGTGTTTTCTGTCATTTATGGTTCTTAGAAAGAAAGGAAATCAGAATCGGAAGGTCAGACTTTTAAAAAGTCGATGCATGAAAAAAATGAAACAAACTAACCGCAGCTTTAAATAAAGGATATAACATATATTATCATATCACATGTATGATCATGATGAAACGGCCAGAGCTACACGGTTTAGAATAAGACAATTATCTGAGCCTCTCTTTAAAAAAATAAAATAAAAAAGGAAAGGAAAGGAATAAACATAAAGGCTCATCTTCAACACCAGCCCTGAAAGGAAAGACACAAACACACACACACACACACACACACACACACACACACACACACACACACACACACCCACACACACACACACACACACTCTAAAGAAAACACTTGCATAGATGACAAGTAGCAAACATTTGGCCTCTCGGCTTCCTGAAAGACAGTAATTGTGTTTTGGAGCCGAGTGACGGACGGGCCTTTGAGTGGCAGAACCGAGTGCCGAGGAAAAGGTCGTTACGGCGAGCAGGTACAGCGGCGGGGAGGCGGAGCCGCGTGATTGGACCATTGAGTTCCGGCCTTCTTGATTCCTCTATTGTTTCTGATGTGGACGCACTAAGGGAAAGTGTGTGTGTGTGTGTGTGTGTGTGTGTGAGTGCGTTGGCTCCCCCCGGATGTCGTGAGTCAGTGTTTCAGAAGGCTCATTGCCGTCTGACGCCCACTTCTCCCACTAAACGGGTTTGTTTTTCAAATGTCAGATCGCGGTGGGAGTGCGCGGCGGCCCTCCGATGAGGCTATGATTGTTTTTCCGGCAGAAGAGATGGAATGACGGCAAAGAAAGAAGGGAGGGAGAGAGGGGGGGGAACAAGTGGGAGATGATGACTGCTCTCCATTATTAGCCGGGCTCGTTCCAGTGACAGAGGAAATAGTGAAGCTCTCTCTCGTTCTGCTGATCGATCCCTCTGCTGGGAAGACGGCCAGCACAATGCGCTCTCCATTCATCTATTCCTTTCTCTCCATTTCCTCCCTCCCTCTCTCTTTTTTTTTTTTTTTTATCCGTCTGTCATTTGGTTTCTATTATGTTTTCTCAGATAATTGCTTTTCACTGCGGATCGTTCTCGCAGCGAAATCCCAACCAAATCGTCGTAAAAAAAAAAATGGCCGCTCAGTTCACGGCGTGTGATAAAAGCGAAATACGAGTGGGAGTTTTTGCAAGTAGACGGGGGTCAGGGTGGGCGTCGGCCTGATAGGCGGCGCTCGCCAAAAAAACCCCCGAAGGCAGCGACCGCCTCCACACACCCTGTTTAAGGTCACGGCAATAAAATAGCCAAAGAATGCGCTGATGAAATATGATTTGAGTCAAACACATTTATTACTCCACTTGCTGTAACTTACTGGGATCGCTGGCATTTAACTGGATTTACTACTGTGAGCGTCGGGGAGCTCGCCACCTGTGTTTATTGTGCGTCTGCACGGGAAACAGAGTGAGGAAAAGGAGGAGAAGAAGAAGAAAAAAAACACACACACAAGCCATCAGCTCTCACGGATAAATTAAAAGGCTGCACCGCCGGGCCCATAATGAGACATTACACGTCACAAGGCATTTGTGGAGCAGCAAGTTTCTACTAAGAAGCTTTTGTGCTTCCTTTTCATGCTGCATCTTCATTAAAGTGTTTCATAGAGTAAATATATACATTCATTAACAGCTGACAAAAGGCTGGTGTTCACTTATTAAGGCTTAAAAAGGATTAACAGTTAACACTTTAACCGATGTTTAACTGCATCTTCCAACCAGAGACCGCTGTAGTGAAGAAGACTTGAAACTAGAGATTGAGACATAAACTCATGTTTACAATGTTTACTGAGGGAATACATCAAGAGAAGTAGAAACATTTATGTATACTTCTATACAACCAGAGGAGTGGCCCCCTGGTGGTCAGTAGAGATAATTCAGCTTTAATACGTGCAGAATATACTTCTATACAACCAGAGGAGTGGCCCCCTGGTGGTCAGGAGAGAGAATGCAGCTTCAACACATGAAGCATAGACTTCTATACAACCAGAGGAGTCGCCCCCTGGTGGTCAGGAGAGAGAATTCAGCTTTAACACATGAAGCACATACTTCTATACAACCAGAGGAGTCACCCCCTGGTGGTCAGGAGAGAGAATGCAGCTTTAACATATAAAGCATAGCCTTCTATACAACCAGAGGAGTCACCCCCTGGTGGTCAGGAGAGAGAATGCAGGTTTTAGACACTTCCGCAGCGGCTTCACTTAGCAGAATTGAAGGTTGCCTCCTGGTTCAAATGTGCTCATAAATAAGGAGGAATACTTATTAATTAATTAGTTAACTAAAATAAAATGAAGTCACACTTTTGATAAATGTTCAAGTTCACCCAAAGTTGCCAAACATTTGCTAATTTAATCTTTCTTCATTTTTTTCCTTCGAATAATGCCCTTTTTTTTTTAGACTTAACCAATTAACTACTTAAATGGGGGAAACAGTGTGAGCTGCGAGTCCCGTGGACGTACACAGTGTGTCATGAATATATTGATCATGCGACTGCTGTGGTGATGTATATTCCGTCTGCTGAGGAGCCGGCCTGAAGAATTCATGAGACAAAGCTCAGAGCAGAAGGGCCAATCCCTCAATGTCAGAGATCCATCATCCCAAAACACAAACACACACACACACACACACACACACACACACACACACACACAAACACGCGGTGAGCTACTTCGGCGTATTTCTGACTTCATAATGCGAACTGACAAAGCCAAATAACAGTCGTGCAGCGAGTAGAAACCCAGGAGAATCAATACGAAACCCGTCGCCTCCTCCCACAAATCGGTATGGAAGTGTGTGTGTGTGTGTGTGTGTGTGTGTGTTTGTGTGTGTGTGCGCGCCCTTCCCATGTGGTCAGGGCAACAGAGACAGCATTGTCACCGACTGCGCTCCCTGTGATGTGGAGGCGTTGACAGGTAGCTCTCCTGCGGGACTCGAGTGCGACCGCAACAAACTAGCTCGGCGCGCTCGCACAGGACGTGACGTGACAGACTGAGAATCTCTCAGCGGCGCGCGGGATCCTCGGCGCATCAATAATGCAGCGCCTCTGACAACCGGAGGAATCAAACTCCTGCACACCGTCTCACACCACCATCCTTCTGTCTCTCTCTCTCTCCCTCTTTCATCCCATCCCATCCATCTCTCCTCACTTCGTTACCCTCTTCCTTCTGCTGGAGCACGAAGACAGAGCGCCAGTTAGGGAGCATGGCGGCGGGAAGCAGCGCAGCCGCCGTTGTTCACACAACTTTTTCTGGAAAGCGTCGGTAGTGACAGAGTAACACACCCGGCCTTATGGGATCAAGACACTTCTAAAAGCAGCTGATATGAATACTAGTGTCACGGCTGTCTGTGCGTGTGTGTGTCTTCTATTCGTATCGGCTGTTCGCTGCAGGCGTCGTTTAGCTAGCTTGTCACACACACACACACACACACACACACACACACACACACACACAGACGGAGGAGCGTTTGTCGTGACCAAAGAGCAGCGTCTCGTGGCGGCGCAGCAGCAGCCGTCTGTATGCCGTGACAGATGAGAGCAGCCGGAGACACTGGAGTGTGAATGTATACAGTACACACACACACGCACACACACACACACACACACACACACACACACACACAGAACACAGAGCCCTAGGCCCGCTGAGTTTGGATGTCGGCTCGAAGGCTGTCACCGCCTGCCACGCCGCCGTATCGCCACATAAATATGTATCTGCTGCGTCCCTCCTCGTCCGTCTCTCGCTTTTTCTCTGCCGAGTTTCACAAAACACTTTCTCTGGCCCTTTGCACTGCCTTTTTATTTATGTTTTGTCAGTGGAGAGTTAAAGGATAACATTGTTTTTATTGTATTTTTGCAGTTGTGGCCATCGTTGGCTGATAGCGGGCGAACTGAATGATTAGACATGGCAGCAATGCCAGATGGGAAATCTGTCAGTTTCAGGGAGGAACGATAGTTCAGAAAACTCTTTACAACAAGGCCTGTTCGCTTCTTCAGTAACCGGATCAGGGTTTCTAGAAAATAAAGTGTATTATTTTGGTGTTCTGAGCACCAACAGCCCAGTGCCATCTAGGACCATTCTACTGGAAAGAAGGAAGACATCTCCAACAATCTAGATTGATAAATAGCACTACGGCTAAGAGGGAAAATATGGACAAATGTACTACGAAATAGCGAACAAATAGGAGTACATATAGTACAAATAGGAGTAAATGTGTAATCTTACAAAGCGTGTACGTAAAAGTCGGGTTACAAGCCACTACTACGTTTGGTGGGTGTCCCCGCTAGTTCCCCGCTGTAGCCAGCTAGTGCTGCTGCTAGTTCCCTGCTAGCTCTCCGCTAACTTCAGCTAGCTCTCCACTAGCTCCCCGCTAGCTCTCGCTGATTCCCCGACAACCAGCCCCGGCTCGACGCCCGAATCAGGCAGAGAGGACATGGGGAGTAGCAGCAGCAGCAGGGAGCTAGCAGTAGCAGCAGCGGGAAGCTAGCAGCAGCGCTAGCTTGCTACAGCGGGGGCAACCACCGAAGGTAGTAGCGGCTTGTAACCCGGCTTTTACGGTACTTAAAGGAGCAGTGAGCCGGATTTTGGGACATTCTAGTGTTGTGGTTTTTCAAACGCATCTTTAGGTGGCGTAAGAAAGTGTGAGTCTCTCTCTAGAGCCAGTGTTTGGTTTGTCCGTTCTGGGCTACCGTAGAAACACGGCGGTGCAACATGAAAGAGGATATAAGTTGACATGAAGGGCTCGTTGTAAGCTAACAAAAACACAACAATTCTTAGTTTCAGATGATTGGAAACTCGTGAAAACATGGTATTGCACATTCTTTATTAAACTAAATAACGGTAATCATTGTTCAACTGGCAACGCTGAAACACAGGGATGTCGAAAAAAAAAAAAAAAACGCCGGACAGAAAGGTTCAATCCCACTTTGTTTGACTTTGACATCCCAGACTTTGAAGCACGCACGCAGCTCTCCAGATCATTACCTATAATTCAGATCAGTCTGGTGTCATCCAGCATTCGTAGCCTATGAAGAATAATGCGACGTGAAATAACTTTTGGATGTTATCCACGTAGACAAGGAAGTATTTCATCTAGTTAGTTAACGACGATCTATTCCTAAACCTTACAGAGTTTCCTGTGAAGGCAGACGTTTATTGTGTTGCTGGGAAAACTTAGCAATTAGCAAAATTAGCAATAACTTTCTGTGAGATATCAAACGAACGGTTCCGATGCGCTCTCTTCCAGTTTCACCCCCAAATGAGACGGCTTTGATTATCTGATTAAATTCATAAACGCCTGTTGAAATGTCCCCAGAGCCATAACTTAACACAATGGCATCATTCAGAACTGGCAGAAATTCAAAAACCGAGACCCAAAGCTGCAAATGAAGTGGAGTTTCCCTCTCCAACACGGAGGGTAATATGTTGAAATGCCACGGAGACAAATCCCTGTGCGTTCATTGCAGTCGCCGATTCTGTCTTTGACTTCCTCCCTCTCTCATTCCTCACTTCCCCCCTAACGACCGAGACACTGTGAACCGCGCGGCTGGCCACGAATGCTAATGGCGCTCGGCTAACGCGCCCCCTCCTCCTCCTCCTCCTCCTCTTCCTCCTCCTCATCCTCATCCTCATCCTCTCCGTCCCTCGTCGCTCCGAACAGTTCATTCTCCCGGCTACACCTGCAACCTAAATGGATCTGACAGGCGCACGCGTCACAGACATCAACTCATCCAGGTAATGCTGACGGACAGTATTGCTCTGCGGAGAGATATTACTTAGCTCGTATTGCACTGCTTGCACTTGCGGCGGAGGGAAGCATATTACTCACAAGTGCCATTTTTAAAAGGCGGTGAGACCTGTGTGGAGGGGGGGGGGAGGGGGTCTGTCGTGTGACCGACGCACAAAGTCGCCACAGTGCTGCTTTGGCACTTCGGTCACACAGAGACAAATTCATTTTTAAAAAAAGGTTTAATTCTGATAAGCCTCTATTTCGGAGCAATGGTTCTTTCCTTGGTGCCTGAAAATCCATGGATGGGGAGGTTTTATGAGAATTTGTCTCCTGCTGTGACAGCAGTGGGGGCTGTCTGGGGAACCTGGTATGTGTGTGTGTGTGTGTGTGTGTGTGTGTGTGAGGGGGGTTGTTATAAATTCCCTTACATCCCAACACACACTTTCCTTCGCCTTTGAAGGGAAGCGTCGCACGCGTGACGCTACAATCTCCTCATGAAACGGAGAAACCAGAAAAGAGGATTGGGAGCACGGCGGGAGGAAAGAGACACCCACCCACCCTCCTTCCTTCCCTCCCTCCTCTCTTCTCTCTTCCTCCCTCCCTCCCTCCCAGGCGCTGGCAGGACGGGCCTGTCGGAGGACGCGACCGTTCGCCTGTCTCTCCCCCCCCCCCTCCCGTCCATCTTCATCTCCTCCCGTCCTTGTGTTTCCTCCTCTTCCTCCCGTCTTCCCTGCGTTCTCCTAACCTTCCCCCGTTAGCGAGTCTAACGTCGGGCCTTCCCGGATCCCTGCTGCATGCATGGCTCCCGGCTCTGCGCTTTCCAGGCACTATGACAATGTTTTCCTCAAGCCCCATTAGTGCCTCCTCACACCACTAACAGCCATACAGCACACAGAAGGATGAGGAGAGAGAGAGGTGGTGGCGGGGGTGTATTGGGTAAGACCCGGGAGAGCTGGCCAAGTGAGGGAAAGAGTGGAGAGGGGATTAAAGGAGACCAAAGGGGGGCAGTAAGGAAAGAGAAAGCAGAGGAGGGGGCAATGCTGTCGGGGGCAGGGGGAGGGGATTGGATCGCGGGGGAGGGTGGGAAATGCGGGGCCTTCCAACACGCCTGTTTAGCAAACATCATTTGCATAGAACCGATGCGGATGGAGTTCTGTGTCACAGTTATTTGCATACATTTGCATAAAATTAATCCCCTCTCTCCCAATTGCCGCAGCGATTGTTTCTGATGCAGAAAATAAGTCAACAAGGCATCGAACAAAGCAAACATATTGACACACACGCTGGAGGAGAGTCGGGCCGACACTGCGTGGGTTGAGCGTGTGTGTGTCCGTGTGTGTGTGTCTGTGTGTAGGTGTGTGTGTGTGTGTGGAGCCATCTGCAATCATTCGAGGTCATCTGCAGCTTGTTCAACACAACAGAGGGTTTCCTCTCGGTAATCACAAATAAATATGCTCGGAAATATGTTTCTTCTTCCTCCTCCTCCTCCTCTTTCTTCTTCTTCTTCTCCTCTTTCTTCTTCTTCTTCTTCTTCTTCTCCTTCTTCTTCTTCTTCTTCTTCTTCTTCTTTCAACGGACTACTAATGAATGTAACATGTTGTACGTATACTGTCAGTCAGATTAGAGCATTTTCTTTTGGTGAAATACAGCAGAGAATCTGTGTTTCCTCAAATGAATTATGAGAGCTGCTGCTGAAGTTTCATACAATCACGCTGAGTGCAGTACTGTGCACACACACACACACACACACACACACACACACACACACACAAACACTCACAAACACACACACACACACACACACACAGTCTGTTTTCTTTATCTTATCATCGCCTATGTGTCGCCACACTCAGCACGCGGGAGAAGTTTCAGTTGGTTGCAATCTGCAGCTTCACCACTAGATGCTGCTAAAACGTACTTTATCCTCAAGTCAGACCTGTTGCACGTTATATAGTCAGATTAATCTCTCAAGATCACCGTTTCAGAATCAATGTCCTGATCGATACATACAAGCTGTCCTGCGAGTGGACATGCGAATCTGCAGGAACACGTCGACGTGTTTCAAGGACGAAGGCTTCTCCTTGCCAGTGACTTCCAGGAGGCTCGGCGTTGAGGGAAGGAGGAATGCAACATGAAAGATTCCTTCACTAATCATTTTATCCTGCGATCAATTAACTACAGAGCGTGAAATAATGCAGATCCTGCTCACAGGCCGAGTGGACATTGATCACATGGGGATGTATTTTTGCATCTGATCGTGTGTGTGTGTGTGTGTGTGTGTGTGTGTGTGTGTGTGTGTGTGTGTGTGTGTGTGTGTGTGTGTGTGGCCATTGATCAAAGGCAGAGCCCTGGTTTGAGAAGAGCCAATTGATCAGAAATGGCTGCAATTGGAATCTAAATAAGACCGCAGCATCGATCCCATCCCGGGGTGAAGCGTCTGCTGAAGGCCAGCCAGCCCACCTCCTCTAGACCTCCACCTCCTCTAGACCTCCACCTCCTCTACACCTACACCTCCTCTAGACCTCCACCTCCTCTAGACCTCCACCTCCTCTAGACCTCCACCTCCTCTAGACCTACACCTCCTCTAGACCTCCACCCCCTCTAGACCTCCACCTCCTCTAGACCTCAACCTCCTCTAGACCTCCACCTCCTCTAGACCCTCCATCTCCTCTAGACCTACACCTCCTCTAGACCTCCACCTCCTCTAGACCTCCACCTCCTCTAGACCTACACCTCCTCTAGACCTCCACCTCCTCTAGACCCTCCATCTCCTCTAGACCTCCACCTCCTCTAGACCTCCACCTCCTCTAGACCTACACCTCCTCTAGACCCTCCATCTCCTCTAGATCTACACCTCCTCTAGACCCTCCATCTCCTCTAGATCTACACCTCCTCTAGACCTCCACCTCCTCTAAACCTCCACCTCCTCTAGATCTAAACCTCCTCTAGACCCTCCACCTCCTCTAGACCTCCACCTCCTCTAGATCTAAACCTCCTCTAGACCTACACCTCCTCTAGACCCTCCATCTTCTCTAGACCTCCACCTCCTCTAGACCCTCCATCTCCTCTAGATCTACACCTCCTCTAGACCTCCACCTCCTCTAGACCTCCACCTCCTCTAGACCCTCCATCTCCTCTAGATCTACACCTCCTCTAGACCTCCACCTCCTCTAGACCTACACCTCCTCTAGATCCTCCACCTCCTCTAGACCTCCACCTCCTCTCACCCTCCACCTCCTCTAGACCTCCACCTCCTCTCACCCTCCACCTCCTCTAGACCTCCACCTCCTCTAGACCTCCACCTCCTCTCACCCTCCACCTCCTCTAGACCTACACCTCCTCTCACCCTCCACCTCCTCTAGACCTACACCTCCACCTCCTCTAGACCTACACCTCCTCTCACCCTCCAGCACGCGGCTTTCTTCGCATCGACAATTACCGAAGTTAAACTCTCACATCTGAGCCGAGCGAACTCGGATGATTGACTTAGCATCCTACTTTTTTCTTACTTTTTTCTCTTCTATTTTATAATGGGCTGCCTGCGATTCCCCTTTTCACTGCACCACCTACTCAATGAAATGCAGTAATTAGCCAAAGTAGTGCAGAGTGATTGCAAATGCCAACTCAGGTTTTTAAAGACTCAAACAATGGAGCGAATCAAGGTGCTGGAACACAGTGGTGCCGGGTCCACAGGCACTATAATGTCTGCTTGAAAGCATTCCCATTTACACCTACACACACACACACACACACACACACACACACACACACACGCACATTCCCCTACAAAACAACCTCCGCCAGCCAGATAAGGGCTAAATTATGGGATCTGTGAGTCGCCTGGTGAGAGCAATGTCATGAAGACGGAATACAGCAAGTAGCAAATGGCCTTTCTACTGTTTCCTGACGTGTGTTGTACTATACCGTGTGTGTGTGTGTGTGTGTTTAAATGGTAATTCATGCATAACCAGAACAAGACGCTGTAGTTTTACCTCCCTGTCAGGCCGTTAAAATTCATTATTCTGCCACAGCCGTTACTATCGCAGGGCAGACACGCGTTTAGACGTAATGGGAGACGCATAAAACAAACGCGCCCGACAGTCTTCACGCGTTCACACCCGTTTACCTGCACACGTCATTCATCATCGCATTAGCATTGCACACACAGACGCAGCGCTGTCACACAAAACCACTGCGACGTCACACCTGTTTCCAGAAACACGAGACACGTTTATTACAAATACCGCCAACGATTTTAATTTAGGGAGTTTTATGGAGATCCTGCAAAAAAAGCTGTTGCTTTAATTAGCAATTTCTGGTGGTGTCTAAATGTTGTGTTGACCTCAGTGTGTCCTCTGCCTCTCCTAATTGCAGTGCTGTTGATGCAATAATCTATGATTAGTAATTTAGCTCAGAATTAGCATATCACTGAGGTTTAGCTCAATGACAGAGGGATGAGGGAGTGACAGAATGGGTGGAGGGAGGGGGAGGGGGGTGAGAGGCTGCCGTGGTTCCCGTGTGAATGTTCGGTGGGAGAGCAGACCTTCTGGAA
Organism: Taurulus bubalis; assembly: GCF_910589615.1. NCBI lineage: Eukaryota > Metazoa > Chordata > Actinopteri > Perciformes > Cottidae > Taurulus > Taurulus bubalis. Next base: position 25,783,773 of record NC_136595.1, on the reverse strand, counting down.
CACGCGTGTGTCGGGGCGGCGGCGGTCACATGTCGACTGTCGCTGCCGTCTCACGGCAGAACTCGTCAGACGCGAAAGCACGACCTCAATCAACGCTCGTGTGAAATCAGCAGCTTTTCCGTCATGATGGATGGTGTTTTGATATGAAAAAAAAAGCTTGTTTGCGAGTGTGTGTTAAGATGGTTGTGTGTTTGTTTGGGCCTTGTGTGCATCATTGTGTGTAGCTGTGCCTCTTGTGTGCACAATACGACGCCGTATTAGGAAAACAATTATAATCACGGAGCTGAGGGACAGCGGGGTAATATTCAGAGAAAAAACTTGGAATATCCTATTATTTAAGTGTTTAGACATTTATTTACATGTATCTACCATTGTATTAATATATTTCAATGCTTTTGTGAACCTAAGACCTTTGGTAAACCAATTTCAACAACCGTTCTACCGCCTGAGTAAAGTTATGTTTTCACAAGAGATATGAAGAACTTCCAAAAGTCGAGATTCCATTTTTCAGCTTTAGTGTCATATTTTCTCTTTACACGTTTGCCTTATGAAAATGGTGCCTCATTATATAGATAGCTGAGATTTTTCTGCAATTTATGATGTAAAACATGGGTATGTATCTTATATGCAAGTGCCTTAAAAGGTAATTTTAAGAAATTATGTAAAATCGAGAAAATCAACTGAAAATGACCTCAGTGTCTGAAGAGAAAAGAAATTACAAATATGTGGGATTATAAACTACACAACAGTGGAGTGCAACCCTGTGGTAACAGCAGCCACTGTGTGAATGTAGTTGCTCCTAAAATAGTAGAGAGAAACAACTCTTTGTATCTTTAGCTACACAAAGGCGTTTCTTTCATCATAGCGAGCACTAAAGGCTCGAGTGTGAGGAGTCAGCAGGCGGTCAATGGGGAAAAAAGAAGGTGTTTAGAGAAAGTGTGAGTCACCACGAGAGGTCATCCAGCGCGCACACAAGCGCGACAATAGCAGCGACAGCGTGGCGCTCCTGGCCGAGATAGGAAAAAAAAATAACCCACTTTTTTTCATCAGTAATGTTTGTCAGGGTTCCTTCTGTCAAAATGTGTTCCAGTAAATGTGTCGATTTATCCTCAGAAACTTTGATGTCAGAACTTTTCTCAAAATATTCCCCTTTTGTTGCGTACCTGTAATGGCCCAATCACGCTGTTGCCGTAAAGTAGGTTGTTATTGTTTGTCTTGAGTGTGTGTGTGTGTGTGTGTGTGTGTGTGTGTGTGTGTGTGTGTGTGTGTGTGTGTGTGTGTCTTGACTGTTCCTCAGCCTCAGCAGGAGAGCTGATTGAGTGTTAACGAGGCTGTTAATTAGTGTACAGATTGTACATCTAACAAGTGTGTCTTTTACAGCAGACAAACAACACACACACACACACACACACACACACACACACACACAAATTTGCATAAGTATACAAACAAGAAAAAAAGGGCAGATGGACAACAGCCTTCACTATGTGGACATCATATACATGTGGCAGACATCTCTTTTCTTTCGAGAGCAGAGTGTGTGTATGAGATGGTTGTGTGTGTGTGTGTGCGTGTGTGTGTGTGTGTGTGTGCTCGTTGAATGCAGACCAGTAGGAACGATGTTGCTCGAGGTCCCTCTCAGTGGGATGTGAGCTAGCGTTCCCGTACACGGAGAGAGACGAGCTGGAAGTGGAGACAGTTCTGAGCCTCCTGCCATCTCTGCTCTCCACCATCTGCTCACACACACACACACACACACACACACACACACACACATGCACACACGCACACTGGATACTGGTAACCTACTGCTGCTGTCAGATTCGAGACTTGTGCTGCCGAAATGTGTGTTTTTGTGAGGAACCGAGTAACATCCAGTCAGATATTCCAATTGATGCCGGGGTGTTTTGAAACTACACAATGCGGTTTGTAATGGGTCCCTGCGGGCCCTTCGGTCGTAAAAAAAAAACAACAGAAAAAAACAACAGCTCAGAGAAGCGCAATTCAATTCCAGTCAGAAACAATAAAACATCAACACTGGAGGTATGAGTTTTTGCTCTGTCTGACAGCGCAGTGATGCAACGCTGCTCCATGTTGTCCTGCAGCCGGAGCCAAATCAATGAGACTCCTCACGCCCACAGCCGGCGTGGGATCAACTAATGCTTCACCCCTCACAGCGCTGCCTTCAAGTATTCATAAAGGCACATGAACAAACGCGCGCTAATATTTATTTAACGCGCTCTATAGTGCGCTTGATGGGCATTCCCCAAGAGTGAAGGCGTGGGGGCAATCATCAAAAAGGTTGAAATCACGAATATTTGGATCTGGGAGGAAAACTAATTCCCGCAGAACGAGGGGAGGGAGAAAAGTGGGACGAGTGAGAACGAAAATAAAACGTAGACAAACAGTCAGACCAAAACAAACAAACATTCAGTGTGAAGCAACACATTCTCAGCTCCTGAGTTCTGCCCCAAACTGTCTCCTCCAGATAAAAGCTGGACCGACTTCCCATAAGGCTGAGATACCATCATGCGTCCCACACAGCGCATTTATTACCCGGTGTTGCAGCAGAAAACTCGAGCGCAGGCAGTAAATTCCAGCTCTCAAATCTCCTGTGAGTTCAGCACCAAGGACAGCTCCTCTGCTGCTGCTCGCTAAGAACGTTTCCACTTTCTCTTTTGGGGGTTTGGGTGCAGGGGGGATTTGTAGAGGCCAGATAGGCTCATGTATAAACTTGAGAGTCCGGACAATGTGGGACTTTGTGAAATGAATTACATTTCCCAGCATGACTAGTTCTGACTTAACGCCTGTAAATGTAGCATGCAAGTCTTTTTCAGTCCGGGAAATGAGAAACCTAGGATGACTGCAGGACTCTTGCGCGGCGCGCTAACAACACACTGCTACTGTTGTCCGGAACCATAACATCACACAAGAAGGATTTAGAGCCATTCTGGATGTTAAACAGTAATGTATGGGGGGAGGGAGGGAGGGGGGGAAGGAGGGGGGGAGGGGTGCCTTGTAAGAGCTCTCCAGACTCGGTTCTGTCATTCCCGTACTGCTCACATAAAGAGAGCGTGTTGAGAATCCGTCACAGCTTACGACAGTATAGAGGTGACGATAAGGGACTAACCGCTCACAGCTGTTCCAGAGAGAGATATTTAGATATTAAAATCTGTGCATGGCAGCCAGCAGATTCACATGCAAAAAGACGACGAGCGTAACCTCGACTACTTTATTACTTTAACAAGTCAAGTGTTGAAGTTGCTATGAAGAAACAAAAAGTTGAATATCCTGTAGATGACTTGATTTGTGTGCAAAATATTTAGTTATTAAATCAATGGCTCTCAAACTGTTTTTGTCACTTCCCACTTTGCCAACAAAATTGAAACGAAATGGTCCGTGCTGAATTTCTATTGAAACAACAACTTTTTGTGACTCCTCCATCTGTGCTTTTTCAAATAATATAATTAAAATAATTGGAATCACTTTCAAGTAAACCATGATAGTTCCATCAGACCAAAACTAATAACAAGTGCGATCACTTTGTCAGAACAATGCAAATAAAGTCCTATCTGTGCAAAAAAGAACTGATATTTGGCACACAAAACATAGCTTATTAATTAAGCTTTTTGCACTGAATATCTTTTTTAGAGATAATAACAATAACGTTCAACCTGGAGAAAAAACAACATGAGTGTAGATATGTGTGAGCCATCAAGTTGTATCAGTACTAGTGGCTGCAGTGAGCAGCTTTCCTCTACAAGCATCTTCAGAACGGGGTTGCAGGCTTGATACGGACGCTCTCAAGTCAACGTTGAGCTCAGATCTGTGTTCTAGAAAAGCCGACCTCACGGAGATCGGCTTTTGGCAAAACTCCAAGAATCTTTTGCTTTGCATTGCAAACTGCAGAAGAAATGCAGTGATAGAAAGAAGGATAAGGTACTGACCTCACAGCTGTTCCAGGGGGAAGCAGGGAAGAGAAAGAAAAACAGACGTTCAGGCATTCAAATCTTTAACCGTGGAGTTACATCTCGTGTCAAGTCAAGGAGCTGGATATGACATTGGGAGCATTTCTATTGTTTCTCAACATGGAGATAGCTGAGTCGGCGGCCAACGGCTAACAGCGGCTAACTGCGCTAACAGAGGCTAAAGCGGCTAACAGCGTCTAACAGCAACTAACAGAGGCTAAAGCGGCTAACAGCGGCTAACAGAGCCTAAAGCTGCTAACAGCGGCTAACAGAGCCTAAAGCGGCTAACAGAGGCTAAAGCGGCTAACAGCGTCTAACAGCAACTAACAGAGGCTAAAGCGGCTAACAGCGGCTAACAGAGCCTAAAGCGGCTAACAGCGGCTAACAGCGGCTAACAAAGACTAAAGCGGTTAACAGCGGCTAACAGCGGCTAACAGCGACTAACAGAGGCTAAAGCGGCTAACAGCGGCTAACAAAGGCTAAAGCGGTTAACAGCGGCTAACAGTGTCTAACAGAGGCTAAAGTGAATAACAGAGGCTAAAGCGCCTAACAGCGTCTTTCAGAGACTAACAGAGGCTAAAGTGAATAACAGAGGCTAAAGCGGCTAACAGAGGCAAAAGCAGCTAACAGCGTCTAACAGCAACTAACAGAGGCTAAAGCGGCTAGCAGCGGCTAACAGAGCCTAAAGCGTCTAACAGCGGCTAACAGAGGCTAAAGCGGTTAACAGAGACTAACAGAGGCTAAAGCGGCTAACAGCGGCTAACAGCGGCTAACAGCGGCTAACAGCGACTAACAGAGGCTAAAGCGGCTAACAGCGGCTAACAAAGACTAAAGTGGTTAACAGCGGCTAACAGCGGCTAACAGCGACTAACAGAGGCTAAAGTGGCTAACAGCGGCTAACAAAGGCTAAAGCGGTTAACAGCGGCTAACAGCGGCTAACAGAGGCTAAAGTGAATAACAGAGGCTAAAGCGCCTAACAGTGTCTAACAGCGACTAACAGAGGCTAAAGCGGCTAACAGAGGCTAAAGCGGCTAACAGAGGCTAAAGCGGCTAACAGCGGCTAACAACAGAACTGACGGCCGAGAGCCAGCCAGTGTGACACGTTAACAACTTTGATCAACCTGTTGTTTTGTCTCGAAATTGTCACAAAAATGTAAAAGTAAAGCCAACCACTATTCCCCCTGTGCTTTAAACTGCTCCTTTTACATGACAGACCACACAATTCCCAAATTGTCTCAGCACACACACACACACACAGACATTAGAGAGGGTCGACCACAGAGGAGAGTCTGATAAAAAACATTCTGGGTGAATGCCAGAACTGCTGCAGAGGAGCGTCGTTCCCCGGCCCTCCGCCGTGATTCACTCGCTCTTCACACACTCACGTGCACACACTCATATATCTTACACACACTCATACATCTTACACACACTCATACATCTTACACATACTCAGAATCGGGCTCTTCCACTAGTAGAAGCGTGCCCTTTCCGCTTGGCGCGCTGCCAGCCGCTCACAGCACATGACCGGAGCGTGACCCCTGCACGTGCTGCAAAAAAAAAAAAAAAACGTGGAAGCATTTAACCTCCCGCCCCCTTTTCTGCTGCCGATGCTCCGTCACAGACGCTCATCCCGTGTTGAATACGGACCACCGGCGGGCCGGCGCGCCACTTGAGCTCGCGAGGAAAATGCACAAAAGAAAAGTCCTAGTTGCATCGGAGTCTGTTGGCTCTGAACTCGATATTCGATATCTCCCCTTTGAAGTGCCTCTCTATTCCCGTCTGTGGGCCCGCGATGGATTCACTCCCGCTGTGCCGTTCTATCAGAGAGAGCGTCAATCTGCGAGACTGACGTTTAATCCCAAGGCTGGGCAGGTAGGGAAGCACACACACACACACACACACACACACACACGCAAAACAAACACACTTCCAGCAGCTTGCATACGCACACAGCAACACAAATCAAACCCCCTCGGAGCACAAAGCTGCGGATCTTGCAGAGCGATGTGGGAGGATGTGAATTGAACTACCAGAGGGAGACAGGCCGGGAAAGTGAAAAAATGAAGCGATGAAAGAAGACAGAGAGGTAAAGCCTGGGAGGGGGAAATGTTTCCCGCATCAATCTATCGGCGGAGACGTTGACGGAGCGGCTCGGAGATACAGGTGGTCAAGGAGAACGAGAGCTGATGTATGTGGAGGTTTCACGGGACTCCTCAGCCAGCTGATCTCTCATTGCACCGGGCACCGCGGTGGCTCTGCGGCCCTCTAACCGTCGACGATGTGACAGAATTAATCCCGCAACCTTTTGCCTTGGTTGTCTTCTGCAAAAGCAGAGGAAAGCCCCTTTAAACACCAGAAGTCTGTCACTGACCCGAGGCTGTGGGAGTTTCTCCGCTCACAGAGCCTCGTTTGAGAAATGTAGTTTTTTTTGTTGCAGATGTAAAGTGGTGCTTTTGTGCGATTCTTTGTGCAGTAACTCCAAAAAGATCTGTCCCACGTTGAGGACGTCCTCATTCTGCTATAAGATCCGGTTGCACTTAGGGTTAGAGGAAGGGGACGAGCACACCAGGTGAAATCGGCGGCCGATGGCAGACTTAACCCCACAGTCTCCATCCGGTGAGTCAGGCTATGTGCTACGCTAACCCATTCCTCACTTCTCCGTCTCGGCTATAGCGCTCTTTGCAGAAGTCTTTGCAGCGTCCTCATTGGCAGTGGGGTCATTTTCTCCACGAGTACTTAGCTCTTCCCGACGACGACGATGACTTCTTTTAATAAGGTCATGCTGGGAAATCCTCGCGCCCGCGATTGTGCGAGGGCGTGCGTGCGCGCCGCACAGCGGTAACAAATGACAACAATCTAGCCAAAATTCTAAAAGAGAGGCGTACAGGGAGGAAAGAGAATAATACAACTGGAGAGAATGAGCGAACAAGAGACGCCGAGAGACGAGGAGGAGGGAAAGTGAAGGGTGCAAAAAAAACCAGCAGGGCTATGTGATCAATTTTAATTAGCACCGGGTGTCACATGGGGTCTTATATTTGAGACGGCGTTAAAGCAACGTCTGTCGGAGAGCTCGGCCTCTCCGGTCACACGCTGCCAACCTCCCAGTGGCTGTTACGATCAGAGCCTTTCACCGGCGGAGGTCCAATTAATCAAAGTCCTGTAAACTTGTCCCGTCACGAACAGTTTTCATTTTTGACGTCTCTCCTGCTGGACACCTGATGGCAGACCTCAGCAGCAGCAGTCGATGTTTCACCGGTCGTGTTTTAGATTCAGACTCTGTCAGCTAATGTTCCTCCATTTTTGAAAGCCCGACCGCCGCCCATCAATCGGTCACAATTAATTTGTCGCTTTCCCTTTTAGTCCGGCGCTCCATTGACTCTGTGCCGCATTTTGAAGCGTTGAATCCATCAAATATTTTAATGTTTTTGCGCCGCAAATGACTTTCAGTTCATTTCACGGTGGCTTTGTCGACGTTTTACTGCCGCATTTTGAGCGGGTCACGGGTGCCCCGATCGCTCGTGGATCAGATTATTTTCTCTATGATATGAAGGCCGACCAGGTGACGCATCGATCCTGAAGTGCATGGGCGGATTATGGGACATCGGGCCGCTGGGCACAGACGTGCAAAAGGCCCCACACCCTCTTTTAAGACACTCAGACTCTTTTTTTGTGTCTCTTTGTCGTCGTTTTGACGTCCCTTGGCCTCATCCAGCTGATTCCCACACATATCGGGGACTGCAGATCTTGCTGCAGTGCTCAAATGACCCGAAGCTTACTTTCAGTGCAAATGCTAACGTTACTGTGAGGACCTTTTAGCTGGTTATGAAACAGTCACATTTTAAAACATAAGTAAACCAGACAATCTGCCAGAAGAATCTCTCTAATTCTATATAATTACTCTCAGTGCTCCTGATCGGAGCCACCGGGTCGGGTATTTTGCGAGTCATGCAGGTCCACCAGACACTCCTTCAGCTCAGACTCTGCGACCTGCAGTCAGAAGCTCTGGAAGACGAGACCCAGAACGTATTGCTGGGGTCAATGGAGGGAAGGGAGAACCAGAACCAGGACTGAGCGCAGAAAACCGTCAAGACTGCTGCAGTAAAAATACACGTTTTCTAAATGTAATCCTGTTACAAACACACTTCTTCCATCGTTTTGTTGTCATTTGTTAAAGGTAAAACATTATAAGTGTGCATGTCAAGGTATCTGCACTGCTGTGCAATTAAAACACACGTGAGTGACTCACAGAGAGCGAGGAGACGACTCCCTGGTAGTGACAGCGACCACAGTGAGGAATCTGTTCCACACTGAAGAGTGACACATTGGATGATTAGACAGCATGCTCATGACAGCTGCCACAGGTACGTGCACACACACACACACACACACACACACACACACACACACACACACACACACACACACACACACACACACACACACACACACACACAGAGAGAGAGTAGGCTTGGGACTGGTGTTCCAGCTCAGTTACAGTGCAGCATAATAAAGAAATGTCTGGCAGCTGCAGTCTTACACAGCCAACTGCTCCTGAACATCCATAACATCAAGTCACTACTGATAAAGACTCACAACCGAGGCACACAGGCCTGCTACAAAACTCCATAGCAGCTAACATTTCATTAAAGGCCGTGTGTGTGTGTGTGTGTGTGTGTGTGTGTGTGTGTGTGTGTGTGTGTGTGTGTGTGTGTGTGAGAGAGTTAGACTGTGAGTGAGAGAGAAAGAGATTTTTGCCCTCAGGCTTTTCCTCTGATAAACAGTTGCATTAAAAGATTTCACCCACATGAACACACACAAAGATTTTAAAAGAACCTGCAGGCACAGATGTACACACACACACACACACACACACACACACACACACACACACACACACACACACACAATAGTGAGGGTTAACCCGTACTATAGCCTTTTATTAAACTCACATTCCTACTAGAGTGAAAACTATTACCAGCAAAGGTTGATGTGAAGGTACCTGTAGGGCAGGGATTGTTAGAAAAAGACATAAATAATAATAATAAAATAGAGTTGCTACGATACCCATTATCATACCATTTATCAGCTAATGTAGACTACACAGACACAAAACACATGTCAGTTGGTGTACAGGATCCGTACATCCTGTGTCCTGTGCATGTGCCTCACTTATCATAACCTCCGGGGGGGAAATTATTGCTAAAATCCATAATGGAAGTAGCTTACGAATGAGCCGTCTTGCTTCTTTCAATCATGAGCACACAACGACCAAAGAACTAGTGAGAGTTGCTGCTCAGCCTGCTACCCAGTAGCACAAAGGTTAAGCTAGTAACACAAAGGTTAAGCTAGTAGCACAAAGGTTAAGCTAGTAGCACAAAGGTTAACCCAGTAGCACAAAGGTTAAGCTAGTAGCACAAAGGTTAAGCTAGTAGCACAGAGGTTAAACTAGTAACACAAAGGTTAAGCTAGTAGCACAAAGGTTAACCAAGTAGCACAAAGGTTAAGCTAGTAGCACAAAGGTTTAGCTAGTAGCATAAATGTTAACCTAGTAACACAAAGGTTCACCTAGTAGCACAAAGGTTAACCTAGTAGCACAAAGGTTAACCTAGTAGCACAAATATTAACCTAGTAGCATAAAGGTTAATCTAGTAGCACAAAGTTTGACCTAGTAGCACACATATCAAACTAGTAGCATAAAGGTTAATCTAGTAGCGCAGAAATTAACCTAGTAGCATAAAGGTAAACCTAATAGCACAAAGGTTAATCTCGTAGCATAAAGGTTAATCTAGTAGCATAAAGGTTAATCTAGTAGCACAAAGGTTGACTGAGTAGCACAAAGGTTAATCTAGTAGCATAAAGGTTAATCTAGTAGCATAAAGGTAAACCTAGTAGCACAAAGATTAACCTAGTAGCACAACGGTTAACCTAGTAGCATAACGGTTGACCTATTAGCACAAAGGTAAACCCAATAGCACAAAGGTTAATCTAGTAGCATAACGGTTAACCTAGTAGCACAAAGGTTAACATAGTAGCACAAAGGTTAACCCAATAGCACAAAGGTTAATCTAGTAGCATAAAGGTTGACCTAGTAGCACAAAGGTTAACCTAGTAGCACAAAATGAAATCTAGTAGCACACAGGTTAACCCAATAGCGCAAAGTGAACCCAGTAGCACAAGTAACCCAGTAGCAGAAAAGCTAACCTAGTAGCAGCCAAGAGCTAACCTAGCAGCCAAAAGCTAACCCAGTAGCACAAAAGCTCTGAGCTGAAGAACGATGTGCAGTAAAAACAAAAATTGCAATCGTTGGTTTCTTGTGATGGCTATTTTGTTTATGTTTATATGATGGAACAGAGTTGTTTATTTATTCTTATGTTATTTTTAAAAAGGCCTGTAGTGAGTGAGTGAGTTACGTCACTTCAGCTTTCCCATTGCCACTGTGAATGTAAACAGAAGGAACAGCCCTTGATGAGGCGTGTAGTTCTCCAGTTTATTTCAGGGAGAACCGCCCAATGATACCAAACACATCGCATCCATATAAAGGCAGCTGTTAAATGTAACAACTTTAATTGTTTTAACGCACTAGTTCAGGTATCGAGAAAGGAGAAACGTGATATCTGAGCGTCTCCAGATGAAAACAAAGCCTAGAACTGCAGACATTTCAGGAGTGGAGAGATGATCATGCAAAAGAGATGAATACAAACAACCAGTAATAGCATTTATGATGAGACTTTAGACCGGGTCCTTGATAGTATTCATGAACCGTCTCTTTAGCAGCGATGTATATGTATGAAGAGGTGGCAGCGAGTCACGTTAAGTCTCTTCACAGACACTGTCACGAAGGCCCGATCCCCAACATCAGGAACAACATTTCATTTTCCATTGCCAGCTATTGGATTCATACATCCATCTATGACGCTCCCATGAGTCATTTTTTAATCTGCGCTTCATCTTTTGGGGGTGAAAATGCATCAAGTAAGAGCAGAATTTCTACATCAACACATTTGGGTTCAGGCTCCTCTAAAAATCCTCCACATTCTCTCTTAATGATGCTCTCATCGCTCCCTTTTTCTCACAGTTTCTCATACAATTTCTTTTTTTTTTTTTTTTTAAAGACCGTTCCCCGAGGGTTCGGTTAACGCTCTCTCTGTTGTTCACACGTTGCTTAAAGACAAGGTGCAAATTGAAGTGGCGGGGCTTTTTTTTTTTTTTTCTCTGAAAGACTGGCACTTTCTGTGAAAAAAGCCAACACATTAGCGATGATCAGCCTGTGTGTGGGAGACAAAACACACTCCTCTCAGGCTGGCTGCGAATAAACAGAAAGAAAAAAAGAAAAAGATGATTGTTCACGTTTAATATGTGCAAAAAAACAGAGAGACAGAGAACAGACATGGCTCCATAAAACTAAATGCACTGTCATGGATGGGAGTTTGCACCCACACACACACACACACACACACACACACACGCACACACACACACACACACCCCTAACTCATCCATTCAGCTGGTATTTCATTACGCTTCTCTGGAAGTGTTCTCTTATTCCTCGTTGCAAAACAATTACTCCATCAGCTTTTTTATTTTTTTATTAAACAATGGACCGTAGGTTTGTCCCCGCGGTCCATTTTGTGCGTCTCGTTTTATTACAATACACTCGAGATTAAATTACACTCTTTATTTCCCAGTCCCGCTCTATGAGGACTGACCTTCAAATGTATCGGCGCAGATCAGAGCCCAGAGCCTGGAAACACTAATATATCCTTTTTTTGGGGGGCTATTTGCGGGGAAATTACACGCGCGCGCAATATTCCAGAAAGAAAATGAGATGTATAATGAAGCTGTGATCCAAAGTCTATAATAAATTTGCCACGGCTTGGACTTCTATTTCAATCCCTTCAATTTAGTGCAACGGTCTGAAACAAATTGGACTTGAAGTTATTTTGGCAACACAATTGAGAGCCTAATACATTTAGTAAGCTCTGTTAGTATGCAAGCATATTAAAACATGTTTAGAGGTTGGAGTGTCCTTCAATGAAACAATAATTCATCCTTCATGAGGTTGAAACGCCGCATCAATACATGGGACACAATTGAGACCACAATTCATTGCTCCTATAACCTCAAATCTCCAGCTTACAACCCATTACCTCACCTTTTGCCCCGCCGACCTCCATAAAGAATGACTGATCACAAATCAGCTCTCCCCCCAAAACCCAGCGCCGCAATCACAAATCTGACCCCGGTGCAGCGCTTTAGAGCAGACCTGGCCGGAGGTTTGCTGTCGCCGCGGCCGTGACCTCCGACCCCTGCCGTCTGATCCTGGATCCGATTGGCAGAAAAAACGTCCATTAGAGGAGACGAGCACCTTAAAGGTAGAGTGCATGCTCTCTCTCTCTCACACCCACGCTATTCCAGATGTGCGTCAGTATTGGAAATAGAGGACATATGTTGTGAAGGGTCGGATGTCACTTCTCACGCGACGAAGACGATGGTGAAGACGATTTGGCGTCAAAGAGAAAAGCAAAAAACGGCGAGCTGGAATTTATTTCGGATGTAAACCCGGTGCTAAGAGGGAATCTGATAACATTAATGAGGCAATCTGTAAACTTTGGCTGCTGAAGGTGGCAGCATCTGGAGGCGACACCTCACACACACACACACACACACACACACACACACACACACACACACACACACACACACACACACACACACACGTGCACCACAAGAGTGAGGTGTCCAAAAACGGGCCGAAAATCTCTTCTTGTAAAACGTCCGGTGGAGTCTGTGACACCGTGTGTGTGTGTGTGTGTGTGTGTGTGTGTGTGTGTGTGTGTGTGTGTGTGTGTGTCTCTATATGCAGTCTGACAAAGTGAGATGTTGCCATTGAGAAGCCAACTTTTGCTGAAGGGCGGCCCCCAGGCGATCAGTCGACTCATCGCTTGATTTCTTTACTTCATTTGTTGTTTTTCATGCTGATCTACTTCTTTTTTATGTGATTCTTTGTGCGGTTACTCAGTTTTACAGATCGTTGGATTAAATCAACTAATACGAGCGTGAGGATTTCTTGTTTTTGTCTCACTTCTAAGTCACAAGTGAACCCACACACAGAGAGCAACACATCAAAACATGGAGCATTCAAACTAAAGATTAAGAAAGATGTTTTCATCGTTTTTTCCTTCACAGACTGCAGGGACTTCAAACCAAAAGCGCACAGTCATCTGCAAATGTTCCGAGGTCTTATTCTTCGCATATTCTACTCATATTGAGAGATTTACAACCATATTTTGTTGTAAAGATGAATAACCTTTTATTGCACCTTTTTAAAACACGGTTACAAAGAGCCATCTACATCCACTGTGTTTATCGTATTTACAACCACGCATTCAAATACAGTCTGTCAAATATACTGTAGTCGCTTTGTCTCGTATCTTTTTTTTCCCGGTAGATTTTCACACGTCACCGTCGGACAAACGGGTGTCAGAAATAAAATGAGTGGCAGCTGAATTGAGTTGGCCGTCAGTGGCGTTGTCGTGCAGCCGGCTCGCTGGGAGCCGTCTTCAATGTTGTGAAACTCATTTAGCACATTTCATAACTGTAACTTTGACATCAGAGCGTTGGTAACAGGTTTGCACTTCATTTACATTTGTAAAAAAAAAACTTTGCGTGTCATTTCCTGTCAAGTATTCACAGTGAAAGAAGTGTAAAAGACTATAATGAAAACTATTATTGTCAGTCTTTTTGCTATTCTCTATACTGCATGTACGACAAAAACATGTTCCCATGTGGAGAGGGAACAGAAAAAGGAAACACATTTCACACACACTATGAGGTGTTGTTTTTTACATGTTCACACCATCATGTTGTCACACAACAGAGGGAAGCTATGAGATATATGTGCATGCATTAACCCCCCTACACACACACACTTCCACAGACACATAGAAGTGATTGATGACTTGGTTCAGGTGATGTGAGACTGGCCGGGATAATCCCAGAGCCTCGTGTATTCTCAGGGGAATCACACAGAGGTAGCAACAAACAACATAACACAGCTCCAGATAGGGCTCATGTGGGGTTATTACAATCGCACACACAGACACACAACCGCACACACACACAAAAAACTCACACACAGGTGCAGAAGGAAGTGATTGTGGTGTGGCATTGTCCCGAGGGGAGGATTGTAGTACAGAATCAATAAACTCAGAGGAGGTTTGTCCGTCCTGTCCTCCTCAAACAGACACTAAATACAACACAACACACACACACACACACACACACACACACACACACACACACACACACACACTGTCTGTCTGCCTCTCTCGCTGTCTCCCTCCAAGGACATGTGGCTGAATCACCCACCGTTATGAAACACGCTGTAGCCTTGAAGCTCCGCGCCGCATTGCTAATAACCAGCTAATCCGGTCGGGTTAAAACATGGCCGACGCTTCAGGGCACAAGACTTTGATTCTTTGTCCGGCGGAGCGGCGACCGAGCAGCTTCCTCAAACTGAGATGAATCCCTCCGTCTCTGCCGCTAACTAATAACGCATACATTGTAATTTATGTAATATTCTATAGCATCCAAGCAAGGCGGAAGCATTAACCGCACCATTACGCCAAAAGATAACACGGACAGTTTGGTTCGTCCACCAGCCGCTCGCCATCTGTCTCGCCGTCAGACTCTAGATGTGTGTCTGTGTGTGTGTGTGTGTGTGTGTGTGTGTGTGTGTGTGTGTGTGTGTGTGTGTGTGTGTGTGCGGGTGTGTGTGTGTGTGCGGGGGGGGGGGGGGGGGGTTACATGTGTTGAGGATGTTTGATTTTTTTTATTTAATTTAGTTTTAATATGTATTGCTCATACTAATCAGATGCCCTTTTTCAAAACTGGACAAAATATTGTATATACATATGTGTGTGTGTGTGTGTGTGTGTGTGTGTGTGTGTGTGTGTGTGTGTGTGTGTGTGTGTGTGTGTGTTTGTGTGTGTGTGTGTGGAGAAATCCATAAAACCAAGCGACAACATTTTATCATGCTGTTATTCGTGAAGCCATCTGTGCATCAACACGTCACGACATTCTCTTTGACACAAACACTCCACAGGGAAAGGTTGCTCTCTTCCTCCCTCGTTTCCCTCTTCCTCTTCCTCCCTCGTTTCCCTCTTCCTCTTCCTCCCTCGTTTCCCTCTTCCTCTTCCTCCCTCGTTTCCCTCTTCCTCCTCCCTTCTTGTTTTCCTCTTCCTCCTCCCTCATTATCGTCTTCCTCCTCCCTTCTTGTTTTCCTCTTCCTCCTCCCTAGTTTTCCTCTTCCTCCTCCCTCATTTTCCTCCTCCTCTTCCCTTCTTGTTTTCCTCCCTTGTTTTCCTCTTCCTCCTCCCTCTTCCTTCTCCTCCTCCTCCTCCTCTTCCCTTCTTGTTTTTCTCACTCGTTTTCCTCCTCCTCCCTCTTCTTTCTCCTCCTCCTCCTCTTCCTCCTCTTCCTCCTTTGCTTCCTCCTCTTCCTCCTCCTTCTCTTCCTCCTCTTCCTCCTCCTTCTCTTCCTCCTCTTCCTTCTCCTCCTCCTCCTCCTCCTCTTCCCTTCTTGTTTTCCTCACTCGTTTTCCTCCTCCTCCCTCATGTTCCTCCTCCTTCCTCCTCCTCTTCCTCCTCTTCCTCCTTCTCTTCCTCCTCTTCCTCCTCCTCCTCTTCCTCCTCCTCCTCTTCCTCCTCCTGCTTCTCCTCCTGCTTCTCCTCCTCCTCCTCCTCCTCCTCCTCCTCCTCCTCCTCCTCCTCCTCTCGTTGACGGAAGTCCTCCGTTCTGAAGTGAACTCAGTGGAGCTGCAGGTTGATGAGGCTCCACCGGCTGCAGTCTCACAATGAAAGACACACTTTAAAAATGCCACACAATGATGCGGAGAAGCAGCTCTGGTAATAGCTTTGGGGGGGTTGTGTGTGTGTGTGTGTGTGTGTGTGTGTGTGTGTGTGTGTGTGTGTGTGTGTGTGTGTGTGTGTGTGTGTGTGTGTGTGTGTGTGTTCACGCTCCACAGCTCCTCATAAGGATGCAAGGGCAATTAGATATCTGTCAGTGTCGATGAGGAAGCCTCTCCAGGAGCACAATGTGTGGCGCCAGAGAGGAGATGAGATCTGTCTATGAACGGGTGAGGAGAGGGGTGTGTGTGTGTGTGTGTGTGTGTGTGTGTGTGTGTGTGTGTGTGTGTGTGTGTGTGTGTCTGTGTCTGTGTGTGTGTGTGTGATGCTCAGACAGGTAAATTCGTCTCCTCCGCAGCCTTCACATTCCCACTCAAGACAGTCTATTGACCTTTGTGGTTACTATAGCAACACAGAGCACAGGGCCAACCTGAAATATGAAACGCACAAAAAAAAGGCTTTTCCTAAACAAATGCGCACAAACAAAAGACAGAAAGCTAAACAGCTGCTGCAGTAATTAAAGCATTTTACGTTTGTTTGTTTTTTTGCAACGCAGTGAAACTAACGTGAATAAACAGTTCTTCAAATATATATCCGATAAAACATATCCGACAATAACGAGGGCTGAATCGAAAAGTTTGAAGCTTCTTTCAATACCATTGCCATTTTTATTATTATTACAATTTTTGCAGCGTAGAGAGACTCTTCCTGTCTCTCTCTCTAAAACACACACAGCTTGATGATGATATCTGCTCATTTGAAAAGGCTGAAGCTGGAGTTGAGAGACGACTCGTACGACTGGATTCTTTCACAAGTTGCCAGTTTACGAGTTAAATGTTCACCACTGAAACCCTAAATCATCTAATCATCATCAAGAGAGATGTAATCATTTCTAAAATACACAACATGTGTTTATCTTACATACTATTATTCTTCAATCATTATTTGTTGGCATTTAGCCTATAAAAAAAAAATATTAAAAAAGTTGCTGCCACCTTTTTTGGGGTGATGACGTCATAAAATATGATTTCAGAGATTCAAAGTTTTACTCCAAAACCTAAATAGAACTTTGGAAGCCCATCTTCTGATGAGATGTTTTCTTTCCTCTGAAGCGAATGCACACTTTCTATCTCATAATTATGACTTTTATCTCTTTTTTTTATTTTACTGCAGCAATGGGCTTCTATACGTTTCAAACGTAGAAAAAAAGTAAGAAAACCCATTGGACACGGCCCGATCCATCATGCTAACTTGTCTTATGCAGCTCAGAGCATTTTGGGGAGGAGGTACATGGAGAATATATATTTATATTTATACAGGATTGTGTTCCAGTAACAAGGCTCAGCAGAAACGTCTCTAAATGCACGGCTGGTGCAGATTCTAGAGATGTTTTTTTTTATAAATACTTTAGTTCTGATAGTAAGTTTGTTTAAACAGCTTCAACATCTTTTTTCGAGCGTGAATCCCAGGTTAGAAAAAGTTACCTTTCAGAAATTACAACAGCAACAATGTAGCGCTTCCAATACAAATGAAATCAAAGAGCTGTTTTTTGTCGGATATGTTGGACCCCAGCTCCTCCTTGAGCCTCGGGTCCGGTCACGCTGATTTAACCATTACGTCTACTTTCTAGTCCCATAACTTTTGGGTTCGGGTCTCATTTCCATGGCTTGTTCTTAAAAAGAAAAAAAAGAAAAACACAGACAAAAAAACACAAAAAAAAGAGCCAGCTGATTTGGACTTCAAACATTATTTTTGGGTTAAATTAATGAGATGCAATAAAGTAAAGCAGCTTAGTCCACAGCACGACTCTCACTATCAAATGGAAGAGAAGAGGAGGAAAAGACTTTACTGTAATTGGTTCATTAGAATTGGCTGGGGCCGCTGGATCTCATGCGCACGGCGGAATAATCCATCCGGGCACGCATGTCCATGTGTGTGCACTGTGCAGACAGACAGACACACACACACACACACACACACACACACACACACACACACACACACACACACACACACACACACACACACACACACACGCTAAAACTTCAAACAGGGTTGGATTATACAACCCAGTCTCTTGTGATGAAATACATTTATAGCTAATGCATAACATTAACTTTACTTTATAGAAACACACACACACACACACACACACACAAACTCACATACATGTGTGTGCTTTCTCCCAAGCATTATTTTTGATGCATGTGACAGATAAAACTTTAAATACTTTTTTTTTTTTAAACTTTGCAGCATGCAGAGTGAATGTGCGTCTGATTGTGAGTAAAAAGGGAGAAGATTATAAAGACGCGTGTCACAAAAAATAAAAATAAATAATAAAAAGAGGCACTGAGGGTTCAGCTGTTCCCTCTCGTTCGTGCTCTGCGGGTTATTGTTGACATCCTCCTGCGAATTAATTCACTTTGGAGTTCAGCGTTAGCAGCATTGATGCGCCGGGTTAGCATCGACGTTAGCATTCAGCGGAGAACAAACGTCATGATTGCCAAAGCGACGCCGCGATCGCTAACCCGCATTCAGACGTGCGAGGGCAGCGCTAACTCATTCAGAGGGAAACACGCGTCTCGTACGAGCCTTTCAGGCTTTTTATTTCTTAGATAAGAACTTTGTGGAAAGGTGGCTTTTTAAAATCTGCTTCCTGCATCTGCAGCTGAGGCGGAGAAGAGAGAGAGAAGCTAGCGGGAAAATACTGAGACGGAGTGAACACACAATTACGTTCAAGTGGCATTTACATTTCGTTTTGCCTCCCTTCTTTTTCTTTTTTTCACATCCCTTATCTCTCCATTCTTTTCCTCACACTTAACTTGACAAATTTTACATTCATGATGATTTGGCATCCGACCAAAAGGATTTGCTTTTCCAATTGAACTCGAGCAGCTTCTCTCACATACACACACACACTTACTCTCATATTCCCCATCTCATCATTCTTCACACACACACACACACACACACACACACAGTTGGCCCGTTGTCACAGTAGAACAGGCTGTGAAATAGTAACAAACAAGCCCACACAAAAACCTGCATGTGACACCGTACATTTGTCTGCGTAAATAAGATGAATCAAACGGTCGAAAGAGTTTTTTCCTCTGAATAATACGAGGACAATTTCATTTGAGCATTGTTCTCCTCTGACAAGTTGTGTTTCCACTTCTATCCTTCATTTCTCCCCAAACAACAAACCTGACGGGTGTTTCTCCATTTATTTATAGTCACTAATTGCTTTGAATCACACTATAAATCACAGTCAACACAACTTCTCCACAGCCGCCTGCATGCTCCAAACGGTCACTTCCGTTCATGGGTTTCAAAAAAACAAGATGGCGACGGCCGTGATCCAAGATGGCGGCTCCGTAAGAACAGTCCGCGAGCCAACGGGCGACCTCACGATGACCTGCATCCACTTCTTCTCATACGGTCTCGTCCCAAAACTGCAAGGCGAGCCTTAATGCTCAGTGTTAATCTTCCACACCACTTTACCCAACATGGCCGCCCGACATCTCCCAGGAACAGCGTCTCCGGGCAGCGAGCCCAGCAGCTCCATCTCTGCGCCTGGCAGCGTCCGGACACACCCATCTCTTAGCTGCTCCCCGTAATTGATTTACCGGGCCTGTGATTGGATTACAAGGCTGAAATCCATGTTCGAGCTACGAGACACATGTCCATTCATTGGCCGTGCACACACACACACACACACACACACACACACACATAATGAATGCACATGTAGATGGACTTAGACTTGTGTCTTAACTGGTGTTCGACTTTTTAGAAATCGCTTTCAACGGAACGTCGACCTAGTTTGGTGAATTACTTCAAACTTTATATACGAAAATCTATACGTGTGCTAAAATGAAAACCTTCCTCTTGCTGGAATTAACACACACACACACACACACACACACACACACACACACACACACGGAGGCAGCCTTGATGTGGATTTGATTACAAGCCGCTGTGTTCATTAGATGAAGATTCCAGCTCCGCCTGAATAATCCTCCCTCGCGCTCACGCTCTGAACATTGACCTCGTCCCGGGAAACACGCGTGTGGGAAACGACACGCCAAATGCCTCATTTTGGCGGAAGCGCTCAGAAGAAGCGTGTGCGAGGTCTCGGGGATGCAACGTCATCGGGGGAAGGAAGTGCTGCTGTACGAGCGTCTCGCCACGCTCCGGCTTTATATATATATATGTGATGGTACAATTATCACCCATTTACTCCATTATATAAACTGACAGCATAACAAAAAAGAAAAGAAGAAGAAAAATAAGAAGACTGAAATTGCTGCAGACTTTTGAGAGCTAAAAGACGGGAGCCGGAGGTCAGAAAAGCTCTCTCTGCCTCTGCAATCATTATCTCACCCGTGACGTGATGATGAGAGGCAGCGATGTGTAAACAAGCGACCGGTCTCTGACCCGTCGTCTCTGTTCAACGTCCGTCTGACACACACACACACACACACACACACACACACACACACACACACACACACACACACACACACACAGGCCGAGCATGTTGGGAGGAGACGCGAGACACATGCCAGGGGGAGAAAGGACACGATTGCTTTTTGGAGACGGACAGTAAACATCTCTCTCTCTCTCTCTCTCTCTCTTTCTCTCTCTCTCTACTACACACACACACACACACACACACACACACACACACACACACACACACACTGACTCCGGCGCAGTACAGCGTGATAATCACATCATGGCAGAGAGAAGAAATATATTTAGACATAGACCAGGTGATAGAGGAAACAACAGGTGAGAGAGGAACCAAGTGAGAGAGGAACCAGGTGAGAGAGGAACCAGGTGAGAGAGGAAACAACAGGTGAGAGAGGAACCAGGTGAGGGAGGAAACAACAGGTGAGAGAGGAAACAACAGGTGAGGGAGGAACCAGGTGAGAGAGGAAACAACAGGTGAGAGAGGAACCAGGTGAGGGAGGGAACAGGTGAGGGAGGAAACAACAGGTGAGAGAGGAACCAGGTGAGGGAGGAAACAGGTGAGGGAGGAAACAACAGGTGAGAGAGGAAACAACAGGTGAGAGAGGAAACAGGTGAGAGAGGAGCCAGGTGAGAGAGGAACCAGCAGGTGAGGGAGGAAACAGGTGAGGGAGGGAACAGGTGAGGGAGGAAACAACAGGTAAGGGAGGAAACAACAGGTGAGAGAGGAAACAGGTGAGGGAGGGAACAGGTGAGGGAGGGAACAGGTGAGGGAGGAACCAGGTGAGGGAGGGAACAGGTGAGAGAGGAACCAGGTGAGGGAGGAAACAACAGGTGAGAGAGGAACCAGGTGAGGGAGGAAACTGGTGAGAGAGGAACCAGGTGAGAGAGGAACCAGGTGAGGGAGGAACCAGGTGAGAGAGGAACCAGGTGAGGGAGGAACCAGGTGAGGGAGGAACCAGGTGAGAGAGGAAACAGGTGAGGGAGGAAACAACAGGTGAGAGAGGAAACAACAGGTGAGAGAGGAACCAGGTGAGGGAGGGAACAGGTGAGGGAGGAAACAACAGGTGAGAGAGGAACCAGGTGAGGGAGGAAACAAGTGAGGGAGGAAACAACAGGTGAGAGAGGAAACAACAGGTGAGAGAGGAAACAACAGGTGAGAGAGGAACCAGCAGGTGAGGGAGGGAACAGGTGAGGGAGGAAACAGGTGAGGGAGGGAACAGGTGAGGGAGGAAACAACAGGTGAGAGAGGAACCAGGTGAGGGAGGGAACAGGTGAGGGAGGAAACAGGTGAGGGAGGGAACAGGTGATGGAGGAAACAACAGGTGAGAGAGGAAACAGGTGAGGGAGGGAACAGGTGAGGGAGGAACCAGGTGAGGGAGGGAACAGGTGAGGGAGGAACCAGGTGAGGGAGGGAACAGGTGAGGGAGGGAACAGGTGAGAGAGGAACCAGGTGAGGGAGGAAACAACAGGTGAGAGAGGAACCAGGTGAGGGAGGAAACAACAGGTGAGAGAGGAACCAGGTGAGGGAGGAAACAACAGGTGAGACTGGAACCAACAGGTGAGGGAGGAAACAGGTGAGGGAGGAACCAGGTGAGAGAGGAAACAGGTGAGGGAGGAACCAGGTGAGAGAGGAAACAGGTGAGGGAGGAACCAGGTGAGAGAGGAAACAACAGGTGAGGGGGAAACAGGTGAGGGAGGGAACAACAGGTGAGGGAGGAACCAGGTGAGGGAGGAAACAGGCTATGATGTCACTTATTGTATTGCTGCTCAAGAAAGACTGAATATATGTGGATCATTTTGTTACTTAATTGTATTTTTCACTAGCATCAAGCTACCGATCCCATCTCTTCTCTCCCACCACTCTGACAGCAGAGCGACAGCCGTCGCTGTTGCTGTTAATATTATGGGATATGGTTAGAGGCGTGCACACTTGTGTTAAAACATGTGCCTGTACGTGGCATGTTGGAGTGCAACGTGTGCAGCCATTAGTGAGCACTTCACACAACCATCAGAACCGGCCCCCAGGGGCCACAAACCCACGTCAGGAGCCTCAGGAGCGAGCAGCTGCCAGTCAGCCGGTGATCAGAGTCAGCGTGTGAACCCGAGCTGCAGCGCATTCACGACGGGAGGCATCATCATCATCATCATCATCATCATCATCATCATCGTCAAGACTCACTGAAAGGTTTTCCCCGTCAATGTTTGGAGCCGCAGGGAACTGCCGGCCAACCCACGCACACACACACACACACACACACACACACACACACACACACACACACAATGAGGCACAGGGAGGAAGGAGCTGAGTCACCGCACGCCCACCGTCTGTCTGCTTTTTCTTTTCTTTTCTTTCTCCCACTGATTAATAGTTCCGATAACGTTGACAACTCTCCGGTTAGTTCAGACGACACAGTCGACTTCTTTTTTTTTTTGTGTGTGTGTGTGTGACGCGCAAATCAGAGCCACGCGAGCAGACGTCTAACAATTCAAAAGATAAAAAAAATAGACTTACGGAACAATGAGTTCATAAAAATAGACTCAAGTCTATGTGTGTGAGAACATCTGATGAA
The DNA here is from genome assembly GCF_910589615.1 of Taurulus bubalis. Lineage (NCBI taxonomy): Eukaryota > Metazoa > Chordata > Actinopteri > Perciformes > Cottidae > Taurulus > Taurulus bubalis. The sequence continues at coordinate 25,760,844 of NC_136595.1, read as the reverse complement.
CTGAACTGTATGTGGATCACACAGTCTAGTCTAAACTATATCTATCCACGACGTGAAAAAGAAGTAACATCAAGCTAGCATGGCGCTAGGCAAACATGAAGGACACATAAATAACTACAACTTGAGCAGTGCTGCCGGGGTTTGAGATCATTCCAGTGTGTGTGTCACGTCCCTTTGGTTTGTCACGGGTGTTTCCTCGCTCTCGGCTCCTGCAGACGCTTCCTCTCTCCTTGTCCCCTCGAGGTGCATTTTAAGGATTTGGAAGATAGCGGAGTGGGGGAATGATTTCCGAGGGGACTCCAGGAAGTGTAAGTTAGCATGTTGAGTGTAGGCTTGTTCTGCTCCGGTCCCCTTCTGCAGGACTTCCATCCCCAAATATGCTTGATCCAACAACGTTTTTGTCTTTCTCTTGTGTCGGAGGAGTTATCCATCCAACAGTGGCACTATAAATTGCTTCCCACTTCATAATAAATGGAACTTTGCACTCATCAAATAAACATAAACCTACGACCGTCGCCATGCAGACACCGAAGCGTGACGTCCGTGAGGGGGGGGGAGGGGTCTCATGCGCTTCAGCGCTATGAATAATTCAGATTCTCACACTTCAACTACATGCGGCACACAAAAAACCCGCACATGCATGTTGAGCACCCATGCACAACAACAACATGGCCACCGAGGACCCGCACAAGCATCCGGCACATACTGTACACATGTAGAAAAACATGCTAGCACACACACACACACACACACACACACCGTCTCCTCACAAATGGCATTCAACTCCAACATGTTCAGTGTTTCCCGTCTTCTGCAGCTGCTTTTGTTTGCTTTCAGTTAATATTTTCTTGGAAGGAGGGCCGCGGTGACCTTTCACCTCCACCTCGCCGAGATCAGTCGCTTTTAGCACTGGGAAAAAAATAAAGAAAACAGTGACTGAGGACTTTTCCGCTTGTTGCTTGGTAACAGGGCAGCAGCGGCCTAAAAAAAAATAAAAAACAGCATCTAAATCCAGACGTCCGTCGCTCGCTCCTCGCTCCCCGTCTGCTCTGGGCTTTTTATTCGCTTCATCTACACAGAGAAAGAAGTGCTGGGCGAGGAGAGCAAGAGGTGGAGGGAGAAGTTGAAGAAGAGTGGGAGCTACTCCACTCGCTGTGAGCCGTCACAGAGGGAGTCGCACTGCAACAAGTTGTGTCGTAATTGGCGGGATCCCTTTAGCGTTTTAATATTTCTTGGTCATCTCGCTTTTGGAGAAACCCCCTGACGTCTTTCCCTCCGCTGCCGGTCGGTTTCATCACGACGGCTTCATTATCACCCCTGTGGAGACACATGAGAGGAAAGAAATGGAAGGAAAGGAAGCTGGCGCGTCCCACTGGGAGCAGGTGAGGAAGCGAAGACAAAGCAGGAAAGAGAGACGAACAATGGTGAACGACGCTTCCCAGAACACGTGACCCCTCCCTCTCTCGCTCCGCTGTGCTACTTCACTCTAAAACAACGCCGCTAGTCGTCTTTCTTCTGCGTCCCTATACTGCAGGACATACATATTCATTTTTGAGACGCCGGGCGCACGTGTTTGTGTGCATGCGTGTGCCCACATCTGCATGTGTACGCACATGTGCGCCCACTGCGGCAAGCAGCCGAGGGTCCAGGCGCATAATCTGCATTCATCAACTCAGTTAAGGATCATAATGAGTTGGTAGCAACATGCAAATTGAGCTTGTGACAACAAACAGCAAAACAGGCGAATAGAGGAGGCTGGGGACACGTAACACACACACACACACACACACACACACACACACACACACACACACACACACACACACACACACAGAGAGAGATACGAGAGTCTGGCCTTGATGTGATATAGGATCTAATATTCAATATGACACTCTGTATTCTTCAAAAGAACTGCGAGAAGATGCACAAGAACGGGCCGCTCGTCTCTTCTTCTGCACTTTGTTCCCGGATGCGTGTCTATGCGAGCAAGTGTGCGCTCGTGCATATATGTGTGTGTGTGTGTGTGTGTGTGTGTAAACAGCTGCACTGTGGGACAGCGTGTGATAATAGGTGTAACATTGCACTCGGCTGCAGTCCGAGCTTCCTCCGTCCGCGGGGAGGCCGCGTTAATCCTGAAGGCTCCTGTTCGACAGCAGCGGCGCTCGGCTCTTCTTTCCTTTCTTTATCCGGCTTCTTTCCGTCTGGCTGCTACATCGAGGAACTCTGACTGACCTCTTTTCAGGAGAGGCGAGCAGGGCAGAATGTGTTGGAGGGGAAATATGAATAAAAGAAAGAAAGAAAGAAAGCGAGATGGATTTTGTATTACTCACAGACCCATTGAGTTAAATGAAAATACATGTGAGGCAAAATTGACCAACCAGGACTCGACAGGGCGGGTCTATATCTTGACAACCATGTCTTGGCCTTCGGTTGCCAACAACGGGGCGGCAACCAGAAAAACTTGCTCCCCACGATAACCACTTTTTAGATATTTCTCGTATTAGTGATGATTCAATGAGAAAACACGTGACGTAACTTGAGGCTAAACTTTCCCTAAACTAACGTAACGAAGATGGATATTCAGTCATGGACCCGATGAAGCTGGAACCAAAGACAACAAGGAAGCTGGTGAAGACTTGTTAGGGAGGCAAGATCTTGGAGCTTGGATGTAAAATTGTACTGCAAAGCAACATACACGTGACATGCATACATGCCACAGTTTACATTGTTATAACTGCAGAGTGTCGACCATAAATGTGCAAACATATGTTCAGTGCTGGCACCCAGAAGCTGCCGCCTCATCGCCAGGCTTTTTCCTTTTTTTGTTAAGTTAGTGTAGAGCCCTGCAAGTGCGTAAATCCACAAGGAGATCTAGTCAATAAATAGGAGACACGCTGGAACATAAGGAGATTACTGCATATGGAGGCAGAAAGCCCAGCATGCATCTGGAAAATACATCTGATTAGACAAGTGGAGATTAGAACTCGGGGAGGTAGAACGTAAGCAGTTAAGAGAGGACGACGCGTGTATGCTCCGCCAGAAATGAAGTAATCCTGCACATGCTGCAAGTATGAGCATGAGGATGTACACGCGCACACACACACACACACACACACACACACACCAACTACAAGAGGAAGAACGGTATAATTGCTGAACGCAGTTGAGTAAAAATCCTCTTGGGGAATGTGTATGTTGCTCCGACAAGAGAGTTTGCATAAACATGCAGATTACAGCTCATGCATACGCATGGAGGTGCACCACTAACAATACAGGAAGAGCAGAAAGTGCCGAGATTGGCTGGATGAGACACACACACACACACACACACACACACACACACACACACACACACACACAGCCGCTTTAATGTCCCGATGGCACCGAGAGAACCACCATGCAGACGTGTCAGATTGACAGGCGCCGTTGTGGGCGGGCTGTGGTGAATTTCCATGCGCTGTCACGGTGATTTCACACAACTTAACCTGTATTCCTCCCTCTGTGATGGTGAGGCGGGTGATGAGCTGGAACACTTGTACGCGTCTCCTGCTGGAGGAGCAGCCGTCTCTAGGGACTCCTCTCTTTTTTACTGTGTGTGTGTGTGTGTGTGTGTGTGTGTGTGTGTGTGTGTGTATGTGTGGAAAGCTTGCGGGAGTACTTTCATCTCTCCTGTTAAGTTTGGAAAGGTGGCAATTATAATTTTAGTGGAGGTGACAACATTTTGCAATTATTCAGAGTGTGCGTGCGCATGTGTGTGTGTGTGTGTGTGTGTGTGTGTGTGTGTGTGTGTGTGTGTGTGTGTGTGTGTGTGTGTGATCTGAAGTAAATGGCATTTTTAAAAGCAGCAGTCGGCTTCAGGCCACTGATGAGCTCGTCTTGCCGGGTGGAGGAGGGGTTACAGTGTGAGGAGAGGGGATCAAGTGAAGAGGCTCCTCACAGGTTAGAGCAAAACATTGCTTTCCTATTTCTACCACTGGATCTCTCTCACTGTGTAATAATGATTATAATAAGCTGTATTTGAATAGCGTGTTTCATCATTTCAAAGTGCTGGACACAAACCCAGATCACAGGCTGTTTATAAGGAGTGGATTCAGCTTTTGGTTTGCAGACTGACGTTTTCGTCCGTCGCCATCTTGGAATTTTGCAACCAGTAAATGGAAGCGACCATATTTGGACGGCGGAGAAGTGACGTAGCGATGCTGTATAGCGACCCGTCAATCACCTTGTAGCCCCGCCCCTGCTTTATGGTCTGTTTTACTCAATGAACATCATGCTGTATTGAAGAAGACTTGAAACTAGTCATTAGTAGAGTCATTTTCTATATACTTCTATACAACCAGAGGAGTCACCCCCTTAACACATGAAGCATTGACGCATTGACTTCTATACAACCAGAGGAGTCGCCTCCTGGTGGTCAGTAGAGAGAATGCAGCTTTAACACATGAAGCATAGACTTCTTCTATACAACCAGAGGAGTCAGTAGAGAGAATGCAGCTTTAACACATGAAGCATTGACGCATTGACTTCTATACAACCAGAGGAGTCGCCTCCTGGTGGCCAGGAGAGAGAATGCAGGTCTAAGACACTTCTGCATTGACTTCACCTTTCAGAACTGGAGGTTGTCGCCTGGTGTGTTAGGGATTTTGCTCCTCATTAAAATGCTTGACCTCTGACCTCCTCTGTGTTTTCCTGAGGGCAAACCACAGAGACGTGCCAGGCGGCACAAGCAGCATCTCCTCGGGTGCGACTCATCCTGCCGTTTGCTTTCATAATTCAAAAGCTGCTGCCTCAGCAATTTTTAAAGGACAAAAATATCAGAAATTACAATATGACGTTGAAGTTGAGACCCAATCATCCGTAAAAGAGACCAAGAACGCGGCCCCTCAGGGAATTTAGAGGTCCAGGGTCCCAGTATTGGTGCTAAAACTCAACTTTTCTCAACTCTTGTTCTGTTGTTTCTGAACAACCCCAAGTTTCTGTCTCCATCATCGGCCGACGCGAACTCAAACACTCCACGCTGAAACAAATTCAAAGTGAACTTGACTCCCTCCCGGAGCACTGTCCGCCATATGGCCCGAGAAAAAAGAAAAGAAAAGGGTTTTAACATTCAAATTCCATTCCGGCACATTCATTAGTATTCATGAATATGCAAATCCAACTGTCCCAGTTGCCATAACGATGCGAGCCCCTACTGGGAGGTGTCAGCGGTGTCAGGAGAGGAAGAAGGAAAAAAAGCCAACGCCCTTCCGGTGGCCGGGGCAGTGCATTTGTTTGTGTGTGTGTGTGTGTGTGTGTGTGTGTGTGTGTGTGAACCTCAAACAGATGCTCCTGTATATTTATGACCCGTTTGACTGCTGTCACAGGGAATAAAACCATTCACACACACACACACACACACACACACACACACACACACACACACACACACACACAGTTTGAAGGACTTGTGAACAACCTTACCAGATATATATATATATATATATATATATATATATATATATATATATATATATATATATATATATATAAAGTAAGATGCAGAGTAAATACAAATCTCTCGTGTGAATGTGGAGAGTAATGACTGAAATGAAGAGGTGCGACAGTATCAAAGTGGAGCTCCTCCACAATATACAGTGGCGTATAATGCATGTGAGGGAATGGGAGAGAGACACAAGGGGACACACACACACACACACACACACACACACACACACACACACAATACAGAGTCAATACATATGCAAAGTTCCTCTGCAGGAAGTAGCTGTGTCAGCAGCTCTAGCGGCTCACAGCAAAAATAAGGGTAATCTCCAGGTGGAGAGTGTGCTTAGGGCGCGGAAATACACACACACACACACACACACACACACACACACACACACACACACACCTAGGGAGAAAGAGAGCAACTGCTGAATGCTTCAGCACAGAAAGAAAGAAGAAGAAGGTGAGGGGGGGCTCACAGTGGACATACACTTGACAGGTTTTCCTGCAGAGCAACACTCCATGGAGTCCATTCATGACTTCACCGGATGGCGAAATGGAGAGGCACTTATCCACAATACGGGTGCGTGAATGAGGAGGAGGAGGAGGAGGAGGAGGAGGAGGAGGAGGAGGAGGAGGAGGAGGAGGAAGTGAGAGTACACTCCAAAGAAAAAACGGTCCAGTGGCGTACAAAAGGAAGCGAGCGACTTCAATCGACGGAAGCCGGAGTTTTGGGGAAACGTTTTAAACACACCTGCGATCGGTCGACGGGGTCGTGCGGTTGGTGATGTGAGTTTTCTTTTTTCATAAGAACTTAAGTTAACTGCTAAAAAGTGCCGATTTAGAAATGCGAGCCGAGCATAAAGCCTCCGCGAACGGAAAATAAACACACAGCGGGATGGGAATACAGTACGGGGCGTGTATTCCACCTCACTCCAAATCCTCTGATGATCGCTTCCTGTTCGAAGCTCCGTGTGCCAATTAGGTGGAGACTGGCTGCAAAATGTGAGTCTATGGAAGAAAAACTCTATATTTCACCCGGCTAGCTAACGGTTAACAAGTTACCTGAACAGGTTTCCTGTGTGTACATTAATGCAGTGGCTGACCGTGTATTTTCTACCTAGGCCTGCGGTCTGATATCGTATACATAAATACGCGCATGACGGGATGCTGTTCGGCGCGCACAAGAAGGAAGTGACCCGAGTCTACTGTTCGCGCTAGACTGGTTTACCCCAACGGGAAATGATACAATGTATGAAAACGATACAATGTATGAAAATGATACAATGTATGCAAACGATACAATGTATGCAAACGATACAACAAAATGCAAACGATACAATGTATGAAAACGATACAATGTATGAAAACGATACACCGTCAAAATGTGACGACACGACCAAATGTGAGTCGACGGGAATGAAAGCAGCCTTCCAATAGGCAATGCATCTACCTCAAAAATACAAATGACTTTCAACAAAAAATATGGGTCATCTATTTTGAAAGCAAAGCTCTTTTGAGACACAATTTCCGTTATGAACTTAAAAGTTATTTGTAAGTCATTTTCAGTTTTCTTATTTTTTAATTCTTTCCAAATTAAAAATCAGTAGTTCTGAAGGTGTTAAAGGGACAGTCCGTGTAACATTTCCTCGCCATGTGTCTCTCGTTCATTCTTCAAGGGAAGCCTTTATGAACAAAGTAGTGTTGTTGTTTATAAAACACGGTCCCAATTTCAATTCAAGAATTCACATTCTTCTTCTACATACTTTTTTGGTGGGATTCTCCGTTCAACGTGGAGGCATCCGAGAAAAAAAAGAAGTTTTCCCTCGGGAAGCTTCCACAGGGCGAGCAATTGACGTACAAATGGCCATTTTGTGGAAGAAGTATTCCTTTAACCTGATAACTGCAGCAGCTCCGGGAAAAAGAGAGAATGAAAGTGTTGTATTTTGAAGAGGCGTCTCCGAGGCAGGCGATGCGACACCGGGGATTCGCCGAGGCCGCGGCCGGGTTCGCCTTAACCCGGTTAGCGCTCGAGCGCCGGGTATATGGAGACGGATGACGATGGCTTCTGTAACTGCGTTTGCTGCTGTACGTTTGGGTGTTTCGTGGACGACTCGCTGCACTGCAGAGAGGCTGTAGAGGAACATCCATCCAGATGCACACCAAGCGGGTATTACACTGTCAGGATGTCAAGACATGTGTTAAATATACATGTTTGGATTCAATTTAAAACAATACGATTCCCCAGACGGAAGAGAATGTAGTCCGAGCAGCTCAGTGTGTCTCTGCACTGTACAATGTATATCAATATAAAATACTGATAAAACAATATATTTAATACTAATGAGGGTGTTTTTAGTGAAAACTGACCAAAAATGTTCTAAAACTGAACATAAATGTTCGCCAACGACGTGCAAAATAGATCTTGGAAGGATGATCAGACTGTATTCTTTGGGATTGGAACGCCCATCCCTAAAACTTCAACAACAATCTGACGTAAACAAGTTTGACTAAAATGACAAAATCCTTGTTAATCAAAAATAAATCATGCTGAAATACTCTGATGAAAAGGACAAAAAGGACTGAGGCTAAATTGACAGAATACATTTTTTGACTTAAATGTAAGGACTTTTATAATCACTGGATACTAAAGCACGATTATCTCTGAATATATTTATGAATTCCTCAATGTCTATAAAGTGGGTCTAATTAATTACATCAGTGTATTGTAACTATCTAATTTATACATTTTCCTGTAAGGACTCCCACATCCGTTTGTGCTGCTGGTCCACAGCCACGAGCTAAAAATACAGATGTTTCAAAACCCCCTTTAAATCTAGACATGACCAAATAAAGGGATGGATCAAAGACTACGCCGCTGCTTCAGATCTATTCCGGCACCGACCAGGAACACGTGTCATTTGTCCAAAACTCGGGTTTTTGTTGCAGAAAAAATGGTGCACGGTTATTGATAAGAGGAAAACGCACACACACACACACACACACACACACACACACACACACACACACACACACACACGTATGCATATATAACATGCACTCCACTCCACAGACTGACAGACTCACCTGAAATTGTAATACATCATCACTGAGTGCACCACAATCAATACCCAATTAACATGCCCGTTGAGCAGATTCATGACACACACACACACACACACACACACACACACACACACACACACACACACACATCCACATGTGACAGCTATTCCCGCTAACTAGAAGGATGTGCAGGCTGCTAGTCGGTGGGTGTTGGGCCGAGCGTGGCGGTCCGGCGTTCCTCAGCGGAGAGCACAAGTGGAATAACACGTCTCCTCTTAGTGAAGGCTTGACGGGTGTTGTCCGCTAATTATTCCCCCAGCTCCTTCCTGCAGTGTCACGGCTATAGCTTCCCCCCCTTCTCAAACAGCTGCTCTGCTAATTACCTCTGGTCTCTCTCTCTCTATTACCCATTATCCCTCTCTCCTCCCCCGCTCTGCATACCGTCACAGTTAAGACGGGGAGGACCGTCTAATAATTCCCCCCCACAGAGAAGTCGTGCTCCTCTGCCAGTGTGAGACAGTCAAAGCAAAAGACTCTGCAGTGTGACGCCGGAGCTCATGAAACAAAACGCTGTGTGCAGACACGTTCTGATGATTAATTATCCCGGCTGGATGAGACGGATTGGACTTACTTTTGTGTGTTTGTCACTATCTGTGTGTGTGTGTGTGTGTGTGTGTGTGTGTCCACCACCCTGTTTGTGTGAGCTGACAAGCTAAGGCGGCGGGATTAGCGCGCCGCTGCCTGTCATTCAAACGCAGCCGCCACAGACACACAGCGTGCCGACACACAGGGGAGCGACTACAGACGCGTGCAGGTTAATTGACTTCTCTTTTCCGCTGTGAGGTATTCTGATGGAGTCAGCACATTCAGAGGAGAAAGAAGATGCTCTCTCTCTCTCCATCTGACCGTCTCTCTCCCGGAGACGGGTTGAGTCAGAGGGGTTTATTAGACGGGACGCGGTGTGTGTGTGATAATCAAGTGTACAGGAGAGAGGATTACACGATCCTAACCCTCCCATTGGTCTAATCCAGGTTCACACATTTGCATCACGCGCCCGGCGTCCCCGCAGCACAACACTGATATGCCGCCGAGTGTTTACGTATCCAACGTATACACGACCCGGAGGATTGCCTGCGTGAGGGAAATAATGCTGAATCGGCACGTGCCGTCTTGTGCCTCCGCTTTGAGTTTTCCGACGGATTCAAAGCGAACTAAACGACCTCAGAGGCGACGTAATAAGCATACGCATCATTTGAAATGCATGGCGACAATGAGATTTCATTTTCAGTAATAAGAGAGCAGGCGAGGCGGCGCGTGGTTACACGGCGTCCGGGCCGCGCTCTGATGTCAACAGAGGCTTTTACTGTCGCTTATGCCGCAGAGGAGGGAAAGGAATTGGTTCATGGCGGCTTTTGAAAGAAGGACCCCAACAACCCCGAGAGACGCAGAGGACATTTGCACTGTGGGCTGGTAATTGAGCTCTATATTTTGTTTGTTTTTTGTTTTTTATGAACCTTGAGACCCGATTCCGATAGCCTCTGGAGTTATGGAGGATGTAAAACAAAAATGTATATAAAAATCCATACCTGGCTCTCCGCGAGGCCTAAAACAGGACCGTCCCAGCCGGCGGTTATCCAGCAGCAGCATCTGCACCGTTTACCTCTCTCCATTACGTCCACCTCTATCCATCCATTCATCTATCCATCCATCCTCACCTCATCTCCAGCCTGTCAGAGCAACAGGGCGGTGTGTCAACCCAGCATGGTGTGTGTGTGTGTGTGTTTGTGTACATGAGTGCATGTATGTCAGGGCCATCTCCTGCCTGCAGAATCACGTTATTGATTGGATGCATGTGCCGGTATTACAGCTGGCCATGACTGATCACATACGGCACAGCCTGTCATGGTCAGAGGCCGTCACAGCACGTATGCGGGGGATGGGACGGGGGGTGGGACGGGGGGCGGGACGGGGGGAGATGTTGTGGTGGGGGGGGAGGGGGAGACAGACAGACGAAGCGATAAGAAGTGAAGGGGAAAAGAAAGAAGGACCCGAATAGAGACGGACACCCATTCACCCTCACACCCACACCCACGGGTGTATTTAGAGCCTCCAATTAACCTGAACTGCATGTGAATGGACCCCGTACTCTAGTCTTCCGACCACTCAAAGCACTTTAACACTACATGACATCATTCACCCATTCACCCACTGATGAGAGGAGCTGCCATGCAAGGTGCCACATCAGGACTATCTAACATTCATACACCGGAGGCGCAGCTACGGGAGCAATTTGGGGTTAAGTGTCTTGCTCAAGGACACATCGACATGGGCTAACGGAGCCGGGGGTCAAACCGCCGATCCTCTGATTGAAGGACGACCTTGCTCACCACTGAGCCACAGTCTGAGGGTTTTTGCAAATTTAAGTTTTTCAACGCGTCTCAAAATAAAAACAACCAACCTGCGACGGCGTAGAGATTCAAAAGGCAGCGATCTCAATGCCTCGACCGCTGTGTGTGCAAAAATGGGCTTTTGTTTTGTTTTGATGGTACAAGAAAACAAAACTAAGAAGTAGGAGGATAATAAAAGCGAGAGTGTGAGGGAGGAGGCCTGCTGATGTGAGACGCTGCACTCAGACAAGAGGCTGATAGGCCTGAAGGTGAACCAATCAATTATTCTCCACCGTCAATAATTCAGAGTAGACCAGGGGCTCCCACTGCATGTGTGTATGGACCAACAACACACACACACACACACACACACACACACACAGAGCGGCCAGCCCAGTGCCCTGATTTGATTTAAGATGACCAGTCAATGTGGATCCAAGGCTTCAGCGGGCCGAGGCTTTAAATTATTGCTCGGCTTAAAGACAGAGGGGGAGCAGTATTTTCTCCCTGCATGGCAAAGCCGTCTTATTTCATATCTCTCTCTCTCTCTCTCTTTCTGTTTCTCTCTCTCCAATCCCACTCCCATGGCTCCTGGTCTCTTGGTGAGTCCTACGCCAGCGCTGGAGGAACACAGCCCTCCTGTTTTTTGTTGCACCTTTGCTGTTTCACACTTTGCTTCCTCTCAATATCTCTTTTTTTCCCCCTGCTCTTCCTCTCTCTCTTGGCCTTGCCGTGTCTTTGTCTATCTCTCTGTACTCTCTCTCTGACACACACACACACACACACACACACTATCCATTTCTCTGTAATTGAAAAGATGCCCTGGCTGTTTGCCACACGACTAAAATGGATCAGATGGCAGAATATCCCTGAGGTAGTACATCTCCAACAGAGAGAATTAAAGAGAAAAAACCTCTCTCTGCCTTTCTCTCTCTCTCTCTCTAACACACACACACACACACATTCACGCAGAGTCAAACACAGTGACTAAGGCTGACTTTGCCGTTCCTAATGTCCCCGGCTCTCTCCTTTCTTTGTTCCAGCCCTCTATTACAATATGAATGGGCCCGTTAAAGTAGAATTGGACCATTTGTCTTGTGAGTTTCTTCTTCGCCGACACAACTAGAAAATGACTCCTCAGCTATTCAATAACAGGCAAGAGTCTGAGGTCTCCGAGATGAAAGCAGACTGGGGGAATATTATTATTTTTTCTTCCCTCTCTCTCTCCTCGGCTGAGATGACAGAGAGAGAAAAGCTATAACACAACATCAGTCATCAGCAATCCACAGCAAATAGTCGATGAGGAGTCAACACAACTAACACCATCTCAGTGCATCTCCACGAAGCAGCAGGGTGTGTGTGTGTGTGTGTGTGTGTGTGTGTGTGTGTGTGTGACCAGGACTGGCCTCGTGACAGAGACCGACAGAAGTGAGAGGGGAAGGCAGAGACTGGGTGTTGAGTTATGAATTACGATAAATAAATACAAAAGGGACTCAAGAGATAAAAAAGTGTGTGGGAGTAATAACTCGGAGCCCCACAACCACCACCTGGCAGCTTTTTCATTGTTTATGTTATTCCAAAACAGAAGCCAAAGTCAATTAAAACAGCGCGAGCAGCCATGCGAGTCAGTCACGATGAGCAGCAGGAGACCGGAGAGCGCGCAGGAGGGTTGACGCGCTGATGAGGAGGAAATTCATAGCAACGTTCAAAAGAGTTATTTCCAGATATTCATATGTATTGTCTCAGTCTCAAGGTTCAACAATAGATATTAACACCCACGAGGTGACGACCTAAATCCTGAACTCATGCAATAGAAAATATGGCATATTGATTTTTACAAATTCCTTTGTTTGGCAAATGATAGTGGAGATTCAAAGAGGAAATGAGGGAAGAAAGAGGAGTTTGACAGGCAACAACGTGATGTATTCACCAGAGTAATTGCTGAGATTCTGGAACGCAGTGTCATCGTCACTTTACTCCACTTTAGCTGAGAAATGAGCAGTCAGATACCAGACCGGTCTGTCAACAAGCCAACAATTTGGACAGATTATCTGAAGCACTTTATTTAGAGGCAGAACTGAGAACACACATAACAATTCCTCATGCAGAAACTACAGGAAGTACAAAAGATCAAAGTTAAACGAGAAGGTTGCCGTTATAAACTCCATCTTTGTTTTGTTTGTGTTACTAATGCTCTCTGATTGATACCCGATCCACTTAATAAAGTCAGTATCAACACCAATACTGATCCAATCCTCCAACACAGGCTCACGGACGATCATGAAATTGTCTTTTTATTGGGACGACATTACGTAAATAACAAAAGGTTTGTTTAAGCAACAAAATCACTTTGTTAGGTTCAGGCAACAAAACCACCAACAGTTGGTTTCAGGCAATAAAACCACCAACAGTTGGGTTCAGGCAACAGAACCACCAACAGTTGGGTTCAGGCAATAAAACCACCAACAGTTGGGTTCAGGCAACAGAACCACCAACAGTTAGGTTCAGGCAACAAAACCACCAACAGTTGGGTTCAGGCAACACAACCACCAACAGTTGGGTTCAGGCAACACAACCACCAACAGTTGGGTTCAGGCAACAACACCACCAACAGTTGGGTTCAGGCAACAACACCACCAACAGTTGGGTTCAGGCAACAGAACCACCAACAGTTGGGTTCAGGCAAAAAAAACAACAACAGTTGGGTTCAGGCAACAGAACCACCAACAGTTGGGTTCAGGCAAGAAAACCACCAACAGTTGGGTTCAGGCAATAAAACCACCAACAGTTGGGTTCAGGCAACAAAACCACCAACAGTTGGGTTCAGGCAATAAAACCACCAACAGTTGGGTTCAGGCAACAAAACCACCAACAGTTGGGTTCAGGCAATAAAACCACCAACAGTTGGGTTCAGGCAATAAAACCACCAACAGTTGGGTTCAGGCAACAAAACCACCAACAGTTGGGTTCAGGCAATAAAACCACCAACAGTTGGGTTCAGGCAACAAAACCACCAACAGTTGGGTTCAGGCAATAAAACCACCAACAGTTGGGTTCAGGCAATAAAACCACCAACAGTTGGGTTCAGGCAACAAAACCACCAACAGTTGGGTTCAGGCAACAAAACCACCAACAGTTGGGTTCAGGCAACAAAACCACCAACAGTTAGGTTCAGGCAACACAACCACCAACAGTTGGGTTCAGGCAACACAACCACCAACAGTTAGGTTCAGGCAACAAAACCACCAACAGTTGGGTTTAGGCAATACAACCACCAACAGTTCGATTCAGACAACAAAACCACCAACAGTTGGGTTCAGGCAACAAAACCACCAACAGTTGGGTTAAGGCAACAAAAACACCAACAGTTGGGTTAAGGCAACAAAACCACCAACAGTTGGGTTCAGGCAACAAAACCACCAACAGTTGGGTTCAGGCAACAAAACCACCAACAGTTGGGTTCAGGCAACAAAACCACCAACAGTTGGGTTCAGGCAACACAATTTCAGGTGTACTTACTTTAAATTCATACGTCAAAATAAAATCTGGCTAATGGATTTAACTATTTATTTATTTAATAGCAATGTCGCCAGTAACTAAACTTTGTGAGCCAATGTAAACATAACGGATAAAAGCAACGGACAAATTACAAAACAATAAAACAGCTTTTTACATACTTTAGTGTTTTTTCCAGCTGGCAGATACCAATACAATGCTGTGTTTTTGAGGGGAGGTGTGTGGGTGTGCCATGCGCTCATGTTTAACAATATCAGAGCGCTGGCCCTCTGCGTCTCGGTTCAGCAGACAACAGGTCTGATTGGATTAAGACACTCTTCAGTGGATTAGTCATGTCTGGCGTTATGCTGGACAGAGAGGCAGCACTGTGCCCGTGTTGTGTGTGTATTTTAATCTCATAACTGTACGCCCTGCATGTGTGCAAGTTTAATCTCATGACTGTGACAAAAGCTTTTTTTATCACAGCGGGTGTATACGTGAATGAAATACCAGAACAAACACTGATGCTATAACGGAGATTGGCAGCTCATTTTGGTTTGTAAATGCACCGAACATCCGCCGCTGAAAATGCCTCCTAACTGCCATAATAAATAGCCGTGAGTAATGTAAGCACAGCGCTGTCCTAATGTGTACTTGTACATCAAATGATGGGCATATTTATCGGAAAGCATCACTGACGATCGTCAAACATCATTAAAACTGTGAGAAATGTCCCTCCGAGTTCATCAAATGCAGGTTTAGTTGTCATCGCGAAAAGATATGTGTACAATGTTGGTTTTAATATCTCATAAAACATGATAATTGACTCAGTTTGGAGTTCATGGCAGGTGGCCGTCTATTGTAGCTCAGAGATAGAGAGAGACTGTAATGTCTCCTCACTCGTACTGTAGACAGTAATGTGCGAGAAGACGCTGCATAATTTACAACTTCTGTAGAAAGACGTTAGCGGCGTTCGCTCCCATCAACCTCACCATTTCCTGTCGCCAAAGTACATTTTAATGGCAAGCTTTAGACCACATCGAGACTTTGTCACAAGTCACATGGTTGTTATTGAGGTGGCTGGAGACAAGCGGTGTGTAGCATGCGCCTGTCGGAGGCCGAGAGAAGACGCAGGACAAAGGGAGTTGGTCTTTACTGAAACGAGCTGGGAGTTAGCGCACCGCAGGACACCGGGCCCTTCACTCCACCACCCAGGTTGGGTTCAGGTAACCGCATCCTTTCTTTGGCGTTGGCCACCTATGCCACTGCAAAGTTAGATGACAAAATTCTGAAAACATGACGGTTCTCTTTTTTTTTCCAGTTCTGAAACGCTCGAGACAAACGGTGTCTAAAACCCGACAGAATGGAGAGCTCATCGAACGTTAGCGGTCAGGGGGCAGCACCGTCCTGTAGCGCTAGCGGCTAACGTTCACCGAGACTACATTACGATGCATTAAAATTCTTGTGTTGGACGAAGATAAATTACAACGGCATCAGGATGTTCTTGATTGGCGAGAAACCTGAATAAACACAGTTGTTTGAAGGCAATGTTTTCACACCAATATAAAATAAATGTATTTCCTGTGTGCTAAAATTCATCGTATAGTATCACATTGGGTATCAAGAATCGTGCAAGTTCACTGGTATCTCTGTTGCCACTGCATGGAGAGGCAGGGCTCTGCTCACGTTGCTTTTTTCTGGTATCACCTCCGTCAAGTTTCCAGCTGAGCCGATACTAGAAGGTGGACTTGTACCACCATTGATTGGTCAGAGAGAACTGACACTAGCGCGAGCGACACAAGCTAACATTGATAGCCACCAAACAAATGGCAGCTAAGAATCCCGCCTATCCACGAATTAAGAGAAAAGAACCCGCTAGCACGAGTGAATCGAGTCGAACCAAATCTTGCAGTGGAACTGAGGCATTTGATATCTGTTGCAGCTGCAAGGTTCAGTGTCAATTGATTCAAACGTCATAACAAACAACAACTGGTTTAACTTTAAACACGAGAAAAGAAGCTGAATTTAATGCAGACATTTTGAAGTGGTCAGAAATGAGATGCACTCAAGAGGAGCGTGTGAAGAGCGTGACTTGTGCTTTGAGTCGAGTTTGAGTCATTCCCTCGTTAAGCATGGCGTGTGGTGCATCTACTCAAGTGCATTAATTGTGACATAAAAAGCCCTGAAATAAAACCGTTATGAGCCAGGATTTATTAACTGTAATTTTGAAAGAAAAATGAGGGTTTTGGTAATTGCAGACCAGTTAGTGCAGACTGCTCCATCACCGCTGCAGCTGCACTTCTTTCTTCATCTGTGGCCATGTGGGCCATGGTGTGTTGTTTTAGTTTAAGTGATGCGGTCTTCATAGTAGCATTTGATTCGATGAACTGTGTTTAATGTTTTATTGATTTAGAATATATCCACAAAACATTCATACAAGGTATAAAACCCAGGTGTGTCTACAGGGAACAATGGTGGTTCTCTTTTAGCCGGGATCTAACACCTCTATTGAAACATGAAACGTTTATTTTTGTATTTTTATTGAACCTTTATCCAGGATAGTCCCTTTGAGATTTTAAATCTCTTTAGTAAGAAGGTCATGACCAAATGGCAGCTTCCATAAAAAGTACATAAGAACACAAATAACAGACTTCATCAAACTTAAAACAAACCATCAAAGTGCATCAATCAAAGAATGTATGTTCCATGTTAGATTCATAGATGTATATAAGTCACTTTGTGGCCTTGAGTTTGGCCTTTTGGCCGTCGCCATCTTGGATTCTGGTCGGCTTTTTTATGGTCTGTTTGACTCTAAATGACCATAATTTACTAAATGAACATCATGCTGTATTGAAGAAGACTTGAAACTAGAGATTGAGACATAAACTCATGTTTACAATGTTTACTGAGGGAATACATCAAGAGAAGTAGAGTCATTTATATAGACTTCTATACAACCAGAGGAGTCTCCTGTGACTGTGCCCTTCTCTATAGGGTTTACAATAATACATGTAATGTTATTAAAATCGTGCATGCTTATGAAATAATCTTGTGTGTGTGTGTGTGTGTCTGTTTTGTGTGTGTGTGTGTGTGTGTGTGTGTGTGTGTGTGTGTGTGTGTGTGTGTGTGTGTGTGTGTGTGTGTGTTGGCAGAGGTAGCGCATGGCCAGTGTGTGGTCGTGTCTCTCCCCTGCAGTCCTCTCCTCCCTCCTGCCACCATGGAGCAGCCTGCCTTTTAATTACCTGGACCACGAGAGCGAGCGAGCTAGTGAGGGTGAGGGAGAGACAGAGAGAGAGAGAGAGAGAGAGAGAGAGAGAGAGAGAGGGAGAGACGGGAGCGAGTGAAGCGTGACATTCCAGTGTGCCTCATAAACTGTAAACTGATATTGTCTCTGAATGCAAACTAAACAGGAGAAGAGAGGAGGGAAGGTGCGATTTGAGGTGGTGGAATTGGAAAGGAGGTATGCGTGTGTGTGTGTGTGTGTGTGTGTGTGTGTGTGTGTGTGTGTGTGTGTGTGTGTGTATGTGTGTGTGTGTGTGTGTGTGTGTGTGTGGTAAATCACAGCAAAGCGTGGCTCCCAGTGTGCAGCAGATTGCCTCAGCTCACACCACTGCCTCCGCAAATTAATACCATTGATTTTCCTTTGCTTGGCGTCCAACACACACACACGTACACACACACACACACACACACACACACACACACACACACACACACACACATATACCCCCCCTCCCAGCTGGTCAGAAGGTAGGCATAGGATAGTGGATCAAACTGCTGGAGGAGTAGTTTACCGCCTCCTTTAACACACACACACACACACACACACACACACACACACACACACACACACGTATTGGAGGCCTGCCAGGTGGATGAAGCCAGAAGCAGAGGGATTGTCAAAGTGTTTTGAATGCTGTGAAATATCCACACAGATAACAAAACCCGTATTAATACCGAGCAGGAAGCGCCTCACACTGACTGACACAAGAGAGAGAGAGAGAGAGAGAGAGAGATCCAGCATGAGATGAACTCTCTCTCTCTCCCTCTCTCTCGCTCTCTCTCTCGCTCTCTGCAGCTGATTGCAGTAACGAGGGCAGCAGGAAATCATCGTTAATAATTCCAAATAATCTGGATTTGATCCTTAAACAACAAAGTGTCTGAACTTGTGCTCCTGTAAAATAACTTGTGTGTATTCTTTGAACTGTGATCTTTCCATTGAGAAAAGAAAATACAGAAAAAGCAAACTTATACTAGATATGAAGACCACAAAGTGAGAACAGCACGTCTTGTTTATACGTAAAAAGGTATAATTATGTAACTTCTCTGCTTCAAAACTCCTCAAAAGAAGTATGTTCAGTATTTTGTTAAGTTGTTTACTCAAAATGTTTCCAACAATTTTCAGACGGAGAAAAACATCGAGGTAATAATTAGTTTAATTTGGTGGCCTGTCAAAAGTCATGAATAGATTTATTTATCAATACTCTTTTAAAAACTTGTTTTTAATATATTTCAACCCGATGAAGCTTCACAGCTGTTTCTCAATGCAGGCCGGAAGGCACAGAGTCGACGCGAATTGACGCCGCTAAATGGTAAAATGGCCGCCCGGCAGAGGCCACATTTGTGTGTGTGTGTGTGTGTGTGTGTGTGTACCGCGCCGCGTGGCTACTTGCCCGCTAGCTTTGCGCGAGCCGTTTTATGGCGGCGGAGTAAACGCTCTCTCTGCCCGTCTGTCTCTCTCAGCAGAGTTTATCAAGCGGTCACTCATCACTGTGCAAGGTCACCCGCTCTCAGAGACGGCCCAGGTGTGTGTGTGTGTTTGTGTGTGTGTGTCTCTGTGTGTGTGTGTTTTACAGCCGTCTCGGAAACCTTGGAAACGGAGGGGAACAGAGCGTCGGAGCTGGAACAATGAGGCAGCCTGTTGAGCACGGACAGCTCGGTTGCTGCAGTCGGTCCGTCTTAGCGCACACACACACACACACACACACACGCCGGCACACACACCTGCCATCTCTAATGATGATTTATGCCCGGCGTGAGGGCAGGCATGCATAACTGCAGCAGTCACAAACACACACAGATCCACTCACACATGCACTCACAGCTAAATACACAGGGATGCTGTATCTAAAAAAAAAAATGACAAGATGGATATGTTGTAGCGGCAGTGAGCACCAGGGAGACAGCAACGGTAGAAAAATAAAAACGCATATTGGAAGATGGAATAAACGAGAGCCGAGAACAAAATGTGAAGAAGAAAAAAAAGCATGGAAGCAAGAGAGAGACGAGGAAAGCGAGCGAGCGAGAGATCGTTATCTCCCTGTTGACTCTCCCGGTCTAAGCTCATTTACCATGTTCTCTCTGTGATACCGCTGTAGCTGTCCAATCTCTTTCTAGATATTTCCTTGGAGGAAAAACTGCTCATTTTGCTCTCCTCTTAACGCAGAATACACTAAGCCCCCGGCCTTATTGGAAACACATTTCTCACGTGGATCCTCGCTCTGCAATGTGTGTGAAAATATATATATGTGTGTGTATGAGCACAAAAAAACTCAGACATAATATCGAGGCTTAAAAATAATCAACTGCAAGATACACACACACACACATGCACACACACACACACACACACTCTCCCTGCTGGTGAGGTCTGCTCTCACTCAGCATAATTAAGGTCCTCAGATGAGCTTGGCTCATGCCGTTTGGTCGCCGTTGTCAAAACAGGACCGCGGCGACCCAGAAACTCTGCCGCTTCATCAGTCTGAGTCGAAGGGAGACTTGATCATATTTAACCAACGTCGTGTCTTTTGCAGCAGCGGAAATTCAAAATCATCCACGAGGCTCATAGAAAACACACAAGGACTCGATTCCCCCGCTGTTGGATGTTTTGTTCTTTCCATGCCTCCGTTTGGGGAGCTTCGTCCGTGACCCACAAAGCACTGCGAGCTGTTTGGCAGAGTAAACACAGCTGATGAATCCATTTCCAATTTGGGAATATTTGGCAATATTCATTTGGGAAGTAGTCCCCCTTTCCTCGGTATTCAGAGCATGTGTTAACTCATCAATTGACATCAAGTTAATATGAATGATGGTTCTTTCAGCGGCGTATACCTGTGAACGCTGGTGTTTGTTTATGGAGCAGATGCTACAGATGGAACATTTTACAAGAACACAGTCGGAGGTAATAATTCAAGTGTGGAAGTGTGGAGCCACGGAAGTGTAGAGAAGTGAAAGGGACAGATGGGGTCGGAAGTGTTGCTGCAGAAACCCGGTCCGTCTGCAACTTTATTTAAAAAAGAGAAGATATAATAGTGTAAAAGAACGAAACGACGGAGATGTCAACCAGTTTGCGTTTACCCAGAGTTCCGAGGGGAGAAAACACCTGCGGGGGCGGAGCTTCATTTGTGTGCAGAGGCTTGAACAACAACAAAGAGCAACACGAAACTAACAACCACCAAGAAGTAAGAAGGTTTGATGAAGAATAACTGCTGAGGAAGAGTCGTGACTTTCTCCCTGTATATGTACTAATAATAATAATAATAACAATAATAATTGTTCGGCATGATGGTCAGCCTCGATGAACTTATACACAAATATCGTACGAACAATTAAACTGATCTGCAGAGTTTAATATTATTTTCTCATTTAATTAAAGACATAATGTGCAAAATAATCACACAAAAAATAGGAATCTGAGTTAGTGTGTGCTTGTTATTATCAATATTACAAAATCTCTCCATTCTCTCTCTTCCACTGGAATACGGTAAGTTATCATATTGCATTATTGCCCATTGCTGGATGTCACCTTCACTTTTTTGGGGTGAAAACTTTGCAAGTTTGATCCTTATTTAGATCCTAATGGTCACCGAATGGACACGGCTGTCTCAGAGGAACAACTTGTCCACTCAGCAGCTTTCCACGCCTATTCTGTTGAAGTGGAAGTGAGTATCACCTCCATCGCATATCTTATACAGTTTCTCCACTTGGAAAAAAATAAAGTAAACTCTTAGAGGCTCAACTGGCAGGTTCTATAATTTATGGACAGACTCAAACTGTGCTCCCTCCCAGAGCACAAGGGTCTAGATTTAGATGGTCCCCCGTTGGGCTGAACAAGCTCCATCAAGCCTGGACTTATGATTCGCATGAATGTTTTATTATTCTTTTTTACTTAAAGTTACTACAAGGAACTTTCATTTTGTGTGGATTTTGTCGGTCCCTGTGGATGAAAGGGGCTTTTAGAAAACCTCTCATGTGACAGGCTGCCCTCTCCGTCCGGGTTGTGCTTCTCCCGTCGCCCTCCTGGTGTCGGTGTGATGTCATCGGCTCTTCCGTGAAGAAAAACTCCATAGAAACAGCCCATCTTCTCTCTGATGGTCTCGTTTACTTATTAAGGCCATAAAGAGGCATCCGTTAAGCACCAATTTTGTCTCTAGACCTTCTTTTCTTTTTCCCTGTGTTTGAGTCGTCGTAGGAACCCCAAATTAATTCCAATTCTTGTGTTTATTGTATATATTTTTTCAGCAAAATCTTGGGAAAAAAAATGTATATCTGCAAAAAAAACACTTTTAAAAGATATTTTGATCATAACTATGAACATCCAGCACGATATGAGCAAGATTTCCCAAAAATGCATTATCAAACTGTATCATGGTGCCCTAACAACAGCCCACATACTAATAAGACAGCTTTTTGGAAAGAGTAGGACCTAAAGAATCATAAATCATAATAGAACACAGCATTTGGGTGTTCATTTTGTGTCGTTCGATTCAAAAATGGAGTTTACATAAGTACTTAAACTTAACGGTTACTTTAATGATGTTTCACACCAGATGTATCTTCTCACAAGGGTTGCAGTGTTGTAGCAATTTAAATGAAGGTAAACAACAATATGGTTCCGGAGATAATATGTTGTTGTTTTTTTGTCTGATATTAGGAGCAGGGGGATTTTCCCACCCTGTTTTTAAAGGGTTAAACTGAGACTGTTTCATAACCAGTTAAAAGTTCCTCGCAGTAACAGTGACGTTGTTTTACTTCCATTATGACCACTTTGTGTTGTGGTGATGAAATGTTTTCGTGAACAAATGTTGCGTTATAATTAAATCTGTGAATACAGATTTTTTAAAACGTCAATCCTGCAGGTAGACAGACGCTGGAGTCACAGAACCGGCTCTAGCAACCAAACCACGAGGCACATGACATCACATTGCCAAGTCCCGTTAGACGACGACGACAACGGCAACGACACTATTCCCATTAAGAAAAAGTTCTAAAGCCGTCTCTGGAAAGATAAGAGGTCTTTTTCTAATTAATGTCTATCATAATTTCAGAGGCACTGTGGACTCGGCGGTGACTGAAGTAGACTGGAGTGATTCATTTCAGATGGTGTTTAGTGCAGCCTCTGAGGGCTCAAAGAAAATAGAAATCATCACCCTCTCACCGCCGTGCACCGAGATACAGATGGTGAACTCTGAGTGCGTTCTTTCTTTCTCAGACTGCTGCGTCAGTGGGGAAATTAGAGCAAAGAAACTCACTGAAACTGCACCATCTGTATCTTTACGCTCGGCGTCGAGGGGGTTATTTAATTGAGGCAATTAAGCCCGTATGAAACGGGACGAATACATTTAGAAATTAGGTTTTGTTCCCATTTAAATTACCCACCTTTGCTCTGCCGTTTACGGTGCACCTCGCAGTAAATCACCATGACCAATAGTCCATGTCCCGTCATCTAGCAGATGTCCACGTGAACCTGAACCCAACTACAGGTCCAAATGTGTGACGATGCATCCAGATCCAGCGTCAAAGAACGTCCTCTCCTCATTTGAGTGAATTCCAGATTCAAGCTGTTGTGTTCTGAAGCTTTTTTCCCGCTGAGCAGCAGACACCCACAGCCTTCTCTGCACAGGGAATCTCTAAATGTCTCCTTCAGATGTTTCATTAGAGCTGTATTTAACATTCAGAGCATTAAAATAGCAGCAAATGTAGAGATGTAGTGGTGTAGCGTCTACCTGAGCACAGATTGAAGTCACTCTCCCTCCGTGTGTGTTGTATCAGAGCGTCCGCTTGCTTTGGTGACCGGCCGCATGTGCTTTTAGCGCACGTGAGCGTCAGCTCGCGCACGTGAGCGTTAGCTTGCGCCCGCCGCTCTGCTCTGCACCGCTCTCATGCAGCGGTTACAGCCGAGAACGCTCCAGTTCCCCCTCAGGTCGACACTTTCGCCTTAGCTTACACTGTTAGCGCTGTTAGCGCTGTGGACTATGAGCCGGCGACATGTTGAGAACCATTGAGAGGCAATTAAAATGCTCCCAACGTGAGATCGATTACCTTTAAAAAAGGAACCGTCGCCGAGGCCTCATGAGGAAACGTGCGGCGCTGGTCTGCGGGGCGAAGGTTCACCAGCAGCACAGACGACAGCTAGCAGACGCTTCACGGACCTTTTGGTGCAACGGAGCAGAGATTTCTGACGATTTCTGGCCTTACCTATCCAGATCCCATTTCCATCTGTTCTCCTTTCATCGTCCCTCCTCTCCTCTCCTCTCCTCCTAGCAGAGCAGCAGTGTCCTTACATCCCCCTCAATCATCCCCACACAGGGAGAGCTGGAGGCGGTCCAAGCCCAATCCCTTGAGCCCCGGCTGGGTGACTTCCAACCCCGCTCCCCAGGCTTCGGTCCAGGCCTGTGGGCCCGAGAGCTGGCAGCTCAGGGAGGCTATTGTCGGGGAGAGATTAACCATACGAAGCAGCTATTGTGCAAGACAAACACACATGCAAACACACACACACGCATATCTCGACACTTGGAGAGAACCACTTATTCCCTCAACATAACAGCTATTGTTAAACATCAATGAAGACGTGAAATGGCAGCAGGCAGACTGTAACATTAGCAGATTCTCCCACTAATATCCTACAAAGTGAGCAAATGTCATGTGTGTGTGCACACCAGCGGTATGCACACACCAGAAGCTTGCACATGCTATGTGCCCAGTAATTAATCCTGCTGAGGATATTGATTTTCTATTCATGGTTATCCACAAGTGGATACATGGAGCTGTATCTTTATCAGCCACATAAACACACACACACACACACATCTGACCAGGTTTAATCCTATATACAATAGTATGTACTATGTACAATAGTTCAGCTGGTCTCCAACGTCCAGTCTATATTCAACTATGCAGTAAAACAGCAGAAAAACACTCATGTCCATGTATGTTCCCATGCAAATATGCAAATTACAGCCATGTAAAAAGCAGCTACTCAAGTGCAAATGCTACACACACACACACACACACACACACACACACACACACATTCACAATGCTAATCCCCCCCAAATAAACCCAGCAGCCTGGGGACAGAGATGGGCTGATGGCAGAAGAGATAAGAAAAAAGAAGAAGAAAGACACATAGAAAAGGATGTGAGCTGATGTGTCCCACATACATACAGCACAACCCCTCCTCCCTCCTCTCTCCTTCCTCCTCCCTCCTCCCTCCTCCCAGATTATCCCCCCCTCTCCCCCACTACAGAATCCCAGCAGCCGCTCACAGGAGAGGTGGCACACTTTGAGGATAAATTTAGAAACGAGGTGCAATCCCAAGGCCGGCACAGGGAGAAAAAAAGAGGAAAAGTAGACACATGTGTGTCAGATCACATGCACACGCCAAGCAGCGTACTGCTGGCACATGGAAGCGCTGCACAGAGAGTGTTAACGGGCGGATTTCAGCATGTTTTCACCGTGATCCGAGGAGGGACGTCCGGCGAGGAAAAACAAAAAGGCCAACACAACACACTCCTTCCTCTGGCCAACACACGGCACTGCTGGGAGTTGTGGTGTGAATCTTAATGCCCCCCCCCCCCCCCTCCCCCTCAAAGGGGGAGGGAGCGACTTTGGGCTGATGAGGAAAAGTGACTTTGTGAGGCAGCGAGAGGACGCTTGGCTCCTTGAGTTCTAGGGGTTGGAAACTCATCATCTCACACAGACGCTTACTCTCTCACACACACACACACACACACACTTCAGCCACAACAGCTTCTCTGCTTCACTGCTCAACCCTGAACAGCCTCTTTCCTCCCGTATAACACCCATGCTGCCCTCCATCGCTCCCCTCCCTTTTCCTTTTTCCAATCTTATTATTACTATCTCACCTCTCTTCTCAGCCGTCGTCCCCTTTTTTTCCACCCCCGAGCCTGTGGAATCCATTCGACTGTCCCACCATTCATCACCAGTGCATATATTTCACTACGGCCGGCCAGCGGGAAATGAAGACCCCTCCAGCCCGGCAGGTTCGGGTTCATTCTCCTCCTGAGCCGCACGGGACCGATAGACTCGTTTAATTCTTATGGTTTGTGAACATTGCACCAAAAAGATGGATACATGACACATTTAGGGTGGTTCTATTCATCGGTTCATGACAACGAAACTGTCAGTGCTTTCTACCAAACAGTCTTTGGTTTATCAAACAATCTGATGATGTCATAAAGGCTTTTCTTCCCCGGTATAAATCATTTGGTGTTGAGCAGTAACAAGTGCTGTTTGAAAGTGGATAAAACCAAAACGTCTCACTTTGCATTTCTACAAGTGTTAAATACACACGATGTAAAGATGAGGACATGCATGTGTTGATGTTTTGTTTACGATCATTAAACCGACGTGTCGTTACGTCACCGTCATGTGACATCGTCATGTGACATCGTCACGTAGCTCTAAGCCTCATCTTAAAGCCTCCGAAAGCAAAACACAAATCAACATTAAGTGTTTTTTTTTCTGTTTGTTGTCTTTTTTATTGGTTTAAACACAGCAGTGTCATCTTCAGCGTCATGGAAGCAAGATGCAAACCATTAAACATTAAAAAACAAATAAAAGCGTCGCCGTCGTCGTCAAAGCCCTGGCTGGGATGTGGGCGGCTGCTATGCGGCATTAAGGAGTGTGTGCACGTGCGTGTTCGTCTTTGTGCTTTCATCTGTCACACAGCGGCTCTGACAAACAATTAATGTAATACAGTGAGGATTCAGAGTGTGCCTTGTCATGGTAATGTGTTTGAAAAGCTGGAAGTCAAAAGCAATTAGAGAGAGAGAGAGAGAGAGAGAGCGAGAGAGAGAGAGAGAGAGAATAAAACCACTACACACAGCAAATAGGACTCCACTCAATGATAGAACATTTAAATGTTGTAATTTAGTCTCAGTGCAGAAAGCAGAATTTGATGCTGCAGCTTGTTCATGTTCTGCAGAAGGGTGTGTGTGTGTGTGTGTGTGTGTGTGTGTGTGTGTGTG
Source organism: Taurulus bubalis (assembly GCF_910589615.1). Classification (NCBI taxonomy): domain Eukaryota; kingdom Metazoa; phylum Chordata; class Actinopteri; order Perciformes; family Cottidae; genus Taurulus; species Taurulus bubalis. The sequence continues at coordinate 25,734,140 of NC_136595.1, read as the reverse complement.
CGTGCATGTGTGTCGTGCACTGAAGGAGTTGTGTGTGTGTGTGTGTGTGTGTGTGTGTGTGTACACTACCGTTCAAAAGTTTGGGGTCACTTAGAAATGTCCTTATTTTTCAAAGAAAAGCACTGTTTTTTTCAATGAAGATAACATTACATTAATCAGAAATACGCTATACATTGTTAATGTGATAAATGACTATTCTATGTGGACACTAAGCTAATCGCTAAGACTAACGGATGTTTAGAAAACCCTTGTGCAATTATGTTAGCAGAGCTGAACACAGTGACGCTGGTGAGAGAAGCTATGAAACTGGCCTTCCTTTGAGCTAGTTGAGTATCTGGAGCATCACATGTGTGGGTTCCATTATACTCTCAAAATGGCCAGAAAAAGAGAACTTTCATGTGAAATTCGCCAGTCTATTCTTGTTCTTAGAAATGAAGGCTATTCCATGCAGGAAATTGCAAAGAAACTGAATAATTGTCTGGGTGACCGCAAACTTTTGGACGGTAGTGTGTGTATATATACACACATATATATATACAGTATATATGGTTGGGTAGCTCCGTGTTTGTACACTATTATACATACAAAAACATATGTAAGAAAACAAATGAACAAAATAAAAGACAAAACAATGTTGACAGAAAACATGAATACAATCATTAAAAAGAATGTTTGGATGTGACTGAGTGAGACGGATACACGAGAGACGCAGAAAAGACAAGAAAAGGTAGAGAAATGGAGAAGAGGGATTACTTACACTTGGCTTTTGACAGACTTGCTGTAGGAATAAACACTATTGGGAGTGGGAGAGATCAATAGTCTCACTGCCACACACACACGCACACACACACACACACACGGTGAGAGTCTGGTTCAGGTCGATACTTCTGGTGCAACAGTGTTCCAGTAAACATCATTAATGAACACACATTTGTATTCAAATCCACCCAACAAATTACTACATACAGTAAAGACTCACATTCTCTCACACACACGCACACACACACACACACACACACACACACACACACACACACACACACACACACACACACACACACACACACGCACACACACACGCATGTTGAGTATAAGGGCCTGCAGAGGTGCACATACATGGACAGGTTGGCGAGTCTGTGGTCACATTGAATGATCAACACACCACATGCATGGACACGTGAGTAATCTCTCACACACACACACACACACACACACACACATGTGAACACACACGTGCACACCCTGGCTGAGGGCTCAAAAAATCACAGGCAATCAGGATATAAATGTGAGCCAATCGTGCAAGACAGCACATAGACACATGCTGCAAACACACACACACACACACACACACACACACACACACACACACGCACACACGCACACACACACACACACATAGTGGTGGAGGCCCAGCAGAGGTGTATTCTCACGAGATCTGCTGAGTGGGAGGCGAGTAAAGCCTGAACCATTTACACGGCGACCAGGAAAACACATCAGGACCGAGCGAATGGCGACTAGCACCCTGCAGACTAGACTAGCGCCCTGCAGACTAGCGCCCTGCAGACTAGACTAGCGCCCTGCAGACTAGACTAGCGCCCTGCAGACTAGCGCCCCGCAGACTAGACTAGCGCCCTGCAGACTAGCGCCCTGCAGACTAGACTAGCGCCCTGCAGACTAGCGCCCTGCAGACTAGACTAGCGTCCTGCAGACTAGCGCCCTGCAGACTAGACTAGTGCCCTGTAGACTAGACTAGCACCCTGCAGACTAGCGCCCTGCAGACTAGACTAGTGCCCTGCAGACTAGCGCCCTGCAGACTAGCGCCCTGCAGACTAGACTAGTGCCCTGCAGACTAGCGCCCTGCAGACTAACGCCCTGCAGACTAGACTAGCGTCCTGCAGACTAGCGCCCTGCAGACTAGACTAGTGCCCTGTAGACTAGACTAGCACCCTGCAGACTAGCGCCCTGCAGACTAGCGCCCTGCAGACTAGACTAGTGCCCTGCAGACTAGCGCCCTGCAGACTAGACTAGCGTCCTGCAGACTAGACTAGCGTCCTGCAGACTAACGCCCTGCAGACTAGACTAGCGCCCTGTAGACTAGACTAGCGCCCTGCAGACTAGCGCCCTGCAGACTAGACTAGCGTCCTGCAGACTAGCGCCCTGCAGACTAGCGCCCTGCAGACTAGACTAGCGCCCTGTAGACTAGACTAGCGCCCTGCAGACTAGACTAGCGCCCTGCAGACTAGACTAGCGCCCTGTAGACTAGACTAGCGCCCTGCAGACTAGCGCCCTGCAGACTAGCGCCCTGCAGACTAGACTAGCGCCCTGCAGACTAAACTAGCGCCCTGCAGACTAGACTAGCGCCCTGCAGACTAGCGCCCTGCAGACTAAACTAGCGCCCTGCAGACTAGACTAGTGCCCTGCAGACTAGACTAGTGCTCTGCAGACTAAACTAGTGCCCTGCAGACTAGACTAGCGCCCTGCAGACTAGACTAGTGCCCTGCAGACTAGACTAGCGTCCTGCAGTCTAGCGCCCTGCAGACTAGACTAGCGCCCTGCAGACTAAACTAGCGCCCTGCAGACTAGACTAGTGCCCTGCAGACTAGACTAGCGCCCTGCAGACTAGACTAGTGCCCTGCAGACTAGACTAGCGTCCTGCAGTCTAGCGCCCTGCAGACTAGACTAGCGCCCTGCAGACTAGCGCCCTGCAGACTAGTGCCCTGCAGACTAGCGCCCTGCAGACTAGCGCCCTGCAGACTAGACTAGTGCCCTGCAGACTAGCACCCTGCAGACTAGACTAGTGCCCTGCAGACTAGCGCCCTGCAGACTAGACTAGTGCCCTGCAGACTAGCGCCCTGCAGACTAGACTAGTGCCCTGCAGACTAGCGCCCTGCAGACTAGTGCCCTGCAGACTAGCGCCCTGCAGACTAGCGCCCTGCAGACTAGACTAGTGCCCTGCAGACTAGACTAGCGTCCTGCAGACTAGCACCCTGCAGACTAGCGCCCTGCAGACTAGACTAGTGCCCTGCAGACTAAACTAGCGCCCTGCAGACTAGACTAGTGCCCTGCAGACTAGACTAGCGCCCTGCAGACTAGACTAGTGCCCTGCAGACTAGACTAGCGCCCTGCAGACAGGCGCCCTGTAGACTAGACTAGCGCCCTGCAGACTAGACTAGCGCCCTGCAGACAGGCGCCCTGTAGACTAGACTAGCGCCCTGCAGACTAGACTAGCGCCCTGCAGACTAGCGCCCTGCAGACTAGACTAGCGCCCTGCAGACTAGACTAGCGCCCTGCAGACTAGACTAGTGCCCTGCAGACTAGACTAGCGCCCTGCAGACTAGCGCCCTGCAGACTAGACTAGCGCCCTGCAGACTAGACTAGCGCCCTGCAGACTAGACTAGCACCCTGCAGACTAGACTAGCGCCCTGCAGACAGGCGCCCTGTAGACTAGACTAGCGCCCTGCAGACTAGACTAGCGCCCTGCAGACTAGCGCCCTGCAGACTAGACTAGCGCCCTGCAGACTAGACTAGTGCCCTGCAGACTAGATTAGCACCCTGCAGACTAGACTAGCGCCCTGCAGACTAGACTAGCGCCCTGCAGACTAGACTAGCGCCCTGCAGACTAGACTAGCGCCCTGCAGACTAGACTAGCACCCTGCAGACTCACTCCATTTTAGAAAGAGGAAACCACCTCGGTGCCACTTTTTTAAAATACACGACTCGTCTCAACGCATTCATAGTTAAACCTACGAAAAACAACAACAACATCAATCCTTCCAGTCGGTTCAACGTTGATTAGATTGTTCATTTCAACCCAAACGACAACGCTTTCCTCAACCTGACCAAGTAGTTTCCATGGCAGTTTATTTTTGAAAAGACCGTATACACGCGGGGGAAAAATGACACGTGTTGCTATCTTTCACGGGAAAAAAAAACCTTTATTAAGTTATATTGCATCTCCACCCAAAAAAAATGTACACAAGTAAAATCAGAGCAGAAATCGGATTGATTAAAATTCAATTTCCCCGCACTTAAGCATATTTTCAATTTGGATTTCCCACCCACACACCTTTAATCATCTAAACACAAACACAGGTATATTTGTGTGTGTGTGTGTGTGTGTGTGTGTGTGTGTGTGTGTGTGTGTGTGTGTGTGTGTGTGTGTGTGTGTGTGTGTGTGACCGTATCTGTGTTTTATGTGCCCCGTAGTATCCGACCAGCAGTCCATTTTATTCCTAAAAAGTACTGCCGTCTCTGGCGGCTCTGATTCCATTAAGGCCGGCGTGTGAATATTAATCGTCGTTTTAGCTGGCGAGCCGTCAAGAGGAGACTAATGCATCCTGCTAATGATACGGAGTTTGCTGCTTTCACGGAGAGACTGTGAAGGTGGAGCAACAGAGAGAATTAAATGTTTGTTGGCTGGTGTTCAAATTCTCTCACCTCAATATGCTCTCTCTCTCTCTCTCTCTCTCCCTCCCTCCAGATGTGTCCTGCTGTCGGTACACACCGTTTCAGGACACGTGTCCACACACACACGCGTGTTCATTTGGTGACGAGCGCAAAGCAGCTGTGTGCCGATGGTTCTCGCTTCACCAGCAAAACAAAACAATGTCTGCCCGAGGAGGTCCTTCCTCTTCAACAACATCTCGGATCAATAAATAACTGAATGGGCACTGCTTAGAATTTTTTTATTAAATACACATTTTGCCAGTGAGCGTTGAAGAAAAGCCCGAAGTTCAGCTGTAAAGTTTCATCATACCGGAGTTTATTTCGAGGAGAACGAGATGCAGTGTAGATGCATTAAATAAAAGGTGCTATACGTGTTTTAATTCCAATGATCTTCCTTTCCCCCTGTGCTTTATCGCAATTACGCTGTAAACTACATTGAAATCCACTAAAGTAATTCCAGCTGAGCGGCTCTGAAGTGAAAGTCGTGTCAACATCAGTTTATCGTCCTCAGAAACAACCGACAGCGAGACTCACAGAGATGGAGTCTCTTTCCATCCCACCGTCTCTCTCTTCACCTCCGTCTATCCTTTGCCCTTCGTCCTTTTATCTGCCTCCTTTTCTCTTACTCCCAAATTGTATGTAAAGCTATGAATGAATAAAAACAGGAATCAGAGTCTGTCCAACGCTTTGACAAAAATACAAATAAATGAAAGGCAGCGAGCACAAAGAAAAATGTTTTTACAAAAGTGCTGCTAGCTGCAGCTTTGGTCCAAAAGAAAGAGCGCTTTGATGTGTTGCTGTTTATCGTCATGCAGTGAGTCTTACAAGATGTGATGAATTCAAAAGCAAAGGTTCTCAACTCTGCTCCAAAACATTAGCAGTTCCTCCAATGAAGTGCATATCATTAAAGAGCCGTCAGCGCACACAGAGCTGTGGGAAGTGGAGCAGACATATAATAAAATGTCTCATAAGTTAGGCACAAATTGCTTTTTGCTACGGTGCCACTATGAGGACAATTTTAATATTTCAACGGTGATATCTAAACTTTGTGTGTATCAGCAAATCCATAATTCACACACACACACACACACACACACACACACACACACACACACACACACACACACACCTACACACACACACAAAGCCAGTGTGATACTCTATGCTGAATCATCTTTTCGTCATCTATAATTTATTATTTTAAACCCTTTAGGGAAGGGCACGGTCACAGTAGACTCCTCTGGTTGTATAGAAGTCTATGCTTCAAGTGTTAAAGCTGCATTCTCTCTACTGACCACTAGGGGGCGACTCCTCTGGTTGTATAGAATATGCTTCATGTGTTGAAGCTGCATTCTCTCTCCTGACCACCAGGGGGTGACTCCTCTGGTTGTATAGAAGTATATGCTTCATGTGATAAAGCTGCATTCTCTCTTCTGACAACCAGGGGGCAACTCCTCTGGTTGTATAGAAGTCTATATAAATGATTTATTCCCTCAGTAAACATTGTAAACATGAGTTTATGTCTCAATCTCTAGTTTCAAGTCTTCTTCAATACAGCATGATGTTCATTTTGTACATTATGGTCATTGAGAGTCAAACAGACCATAAAGCAGGGGACGGTTTAGGGGCGGGGCTACAAGGTGATTGACAGGTCTCTAGAGTTGTCCGTGTTTTTGTCTTCGAACGGTTTGATTTCAGCTCATGAAAGTTAAAGTGAAGTTAGTATACAGTAGTCGGTTGTAGTTAGCTCCACCCTCTCGTGTCACTTCTGCTTAAATATATACATATATATATATATATATATATATATATATATATATATATATATATATATATATATATACCGACTTCTAAACGTCAGTCCCCAAACCAATGGATGACATCACTGTGACTACGTCTACTTCTCATATCCAGACTAATCTCATACTTGCATATAAACATGTGATCAGACAGATGAAGCAACATTAGTTGTGTTGCTGGCGTTTGAAAATCCTTCACATAAATTCAGCTGTCTCACACATGTTAAACTCCACAGCTCCAGAGAATCCTACAGGTTCACACGTTGCCGCTCTGGACCTTGGACCTTTCTCCTCTCAGAAACTGGCACATGTGTTTTTTAAGAGGTCTGAGCAGAGCCATGTGATCACCATACCGGACAATTTACTCCATCCGGCCCTCTAGTGACCGGCAGACTGTCCCACAGGAGTGAGACTGCTCTCATTCCTCTTCATTGTCACTGTGTGAGCACGACAAAGTGCTTTGCCCTGTAATGTGTGTAGATTGCATCGTTACAAGTGAGCCAATGACAGCCCTCCACCTCCACGAGCAGGAGGGGAGAGAACACATATAATATATATATATATATATATATATATATATATATATATATATATATATATATATATATATATATATGCACATGCTCACACCAGCAATTCTTCAAAAAGATCTGTTCCGTTTGATTTAATGAGGAGAGACATGAAACTCTGCTTAAACATCACAAGAAGCAGCCTCAAGGCTACACACACACACACACACACACACACACACACACACACACACACACACACACACACACACACACACACACACACTCTCTCAAACTCACCAGCACATTCAAATTCTCTCTGTCCTCATGTTCATGGTGTCATTCATAATGAAGTATATTTGGCATATTTGGAAATAAACAACCTCTTATATCACAGGAGACTTGTGAATTTACAAAGTCTACACACACACACACACACACACACACACACACACACACACACACACACACACACACACACACAGGAGAGTCCTATGAGCAGCGTGTGTGTTTAATAAGAAAAGGCAGACAGGGGGATGAGGGAATCTCCCGCCTCCTCCGCTCATGCCGCTCACATATGCAGACAGGCAGCTGGTTGAAGCTACCAGCGTCTCCACACACACACACACACACACACACACACACACACGTACGGCAGGATGTAATCACACATTGCACTGCGTGTGCACAGATTAAAACACAATTTACTGGCAAAATCAAAGATGCTGCTCTGTGTGAACCGTGAGGCGGGAAGCGCTGGAGGGCGTGTGTGTAGAGTTGTGTGTTTGTGCGTACGATATATATGTTGTCTATATGCATATTTGTGTGTGTGGCCATTGATTTTGCCGTCTTTTGTTGCAGATTGTGTGAAGCACACTCGTCTAGTTAAAGTATTAAGAAGGTGAGAGGAGAGGAGATGCCAGATATCCACAATAAAACCTTTTTTTTTAGCCGACAGGAGCTCAAAGAAACGGGAGCACGAGGGGTAATGATTGGTGAGGAGAGGGAGGAGCGCATTAGGAATCTAATAAAACCCGGCTGTGCCGGTTGAAGCCGGAGTGTGAAGAGAAGAAGAGGCTGCTGAGATAACTAGAGAGAAGGATGCACCACCATTCCACCGGGTCTCATTAATTCAGCCTAATCAGATAATATATTGCTGAGGAAACACTTGTACAATATCCTGCACAACAAGTGGTGTGTGTGTGTGTGTGTGTGTGTGTGTGTGTGTGTGTGTGTGTGTGTGTGTGTGTATGAACTTCCCATGAGCTCCTGAGTGGTGTCTTTTTTGCAGTTTCCTGTGCATTCGGATGCAAGACGGAGGCGAGAGACCAAAGGGAGTCACGGTTTTGGCCTGTCGGTCTGGATGACCCTCTAGTTTGAACACGGTCCTCTCAACGTGGAGATAATCTGACTGGAAACATCCTGGCCCCTTCGAGGTAACGTCGTCTCCGAGTAGGAGGAGGAGGAGGAGGAGATGGACGGAGGCCCAAATGGTGGGAGACAGATGGAGACGGAGACAAAAGCGGCGGAGTTCCTGACGCGAGTCTAACTCGCTCTGATCCTCCTTCTCTGCCAATACCCGGTTCCATCTTCCCGTCTCGTCATGTTGACGGACAGTGCTGCAAAAAGGCGGTCGTGATGCATTATTACCTCGCCGTTTAGTTATAATAAGACGCTCAAGGCGTATTTAAAAAGGTGCAGGTCTGTGATTCGAATCCAATACACTTTGGACGTGTTAATATACTGAAGAAGACTATATTTGAGGGGAAAGTATGAAAAGACACATCGGACAGACGATCTCTCACGGCCATTTCCATGTTGCCTGAACGCTGCTGCCAGCCTTGAGACTGGACTCTCCAGACTCCCAGAATGCATCATGGCTCCTTCTGCTCTGGCGCCGCTCGGTAACCCGCACGCACAGACGCTCTCCAACGTCTCCGGTCTGTCAAAAATGACGGACGGCCTTCACATTGTTTTTTGGTGATTGTTAAAGAAAAGATTCCGTCAACGGTTAACGCAACCTCTGGTCTCACACACACACACACACACACACACACACACACGCATAACATTCCAGAAGATGAGCATTCACTGCAGAAAGTCCTCACAAATGTCTGCACGTTAACACGCCACCCGCCTTCCTCTGAAACAAGCCCGCCGAGACGCGAGCAAGCAGACATAACACATGTGCAGAAGCACATATTGTATTCACACACACACACACACACACACACACACACACACACACACACACACACACACACACACACACACACACACACTGTGTACTTCTGAGGCTGTACCCTTTCATGTCAGAATGGTTGGCCTTATTTGTGGGGGGTCAGTCCCCCCCCTCCCCCCGACTTGGACTGAACCAATCCAGGCCAGAGCAGGGGGAGGGAAGAGGAATCGTTAATGACAGATGAGAGATACATAGTGAAGACTCGCCAGATGGAAAAACAAACCGAGGGTTAATAAGCTGGAGCAGAGGAAGGAGGCGAAGGGAAGGCTGGAGATGTGGGGGATGTGGACCCGATCCTCCTTGTAGTGATCCTGCACCAGACTGATTCCACGAGCACGCTGGGGAGAAACCCCTTTAATTCTAAGCCAACATTTAGCCTGGTGCACGCACTGCATCACCGAGGGACACGCGTGTGAGAGGCATGGCTGATATCCTGCATGTGTCTGCAGAAATTCTGATAAGTAAACACTGCAGAGAGGGAGAGAGAGGGAGGGAGGGAGGAAAAAATACTAAACGTCTCAAATAAAAATGAAACGGTGACCTTTGAAGCTGTGAAAACAATCACACATCCAACAATACACATCCGAGTGATTTATAAAAAAAAGGCATATTCCTCCAAAAATATTGTCATTGACATTCAAAAGCATCGCCTGGCACGCGCACATGTCTAGGTTGAGAGGGCATGAAACGGTTGAAAGATGACCCAATTAATAACGAGGCGCGAGCACACGCCCACCCAAATGTATGTTTAGCAGGCATGTAAGTGTTCGGAGCAGACCCCATTAATTCAGCTCGTTTAGCCCCAGTCCAGCCATTAAACATAAGCCTGCCCCAAAGCTCAAGAAGCAACACGGCTCAACCCCCACATCTTTGTCTTCATGCTTCCTCTCTCTCTCTGCCTCACAGATTCACTATTTATTCAAACGTATTGACAGCACATGCCTTTTTTTCTGTGCTTTTATTTATAAAAGAGTAAAAATAATGCTAGCGTATGGTCAGCGGACGAGGGCAGAGATGGTATCGGCTTTTAGAACATGGCGTTGGGCAGAAATCAATCCCAATGTGCCCTCGGGCCGTCCAGAAATGCCAGAGTCTATAATGTCACCGAATGCTTGTTTGATACTGGAATCACAGCTTACATTACTCATTTAACACGAAAAGATGTGTGAAGAATAAACCATTAATATGTCCAAACCGCCGGGGACCCCGGCTCGCATGGAAAGAAAAATTAAAAATGTGTGTGTGAATGTGTTTTGCTGGTGTGAATTTGACCGAACTCGGGGAGAGGAAGTGAGATGCAGAAGAGAGAGAGAGACGGCGGCGGCAGACGCAAATTAGGATTAGAGGAGTGTTCATCCTCCCTTTTCTGCTCTTTCACTAACGCACCTCTGAGGTGTTTTTAGAGGCTGTTGGAAATAAGCCGATTTCACTGCTCGGGAGGGCTGAGCCACTATAACAGCACCCAGTGTGTGTCTCTTCCACACACACACACACACTCACACACTCTCAAATTATTCTCACTGTCAATCATGGCGCACTAAGCAGTAGTATTTGCCTACAGAGCCTGCGGCTACATGGTATTGGGGTTAAAAAAAAACACAGAAAAAGGATCGTATACCAAATGTCACAAGGGGTTGATATTGATGCAGAATAATTTATGTCAATTCAATTAGTGCAAAGGGAGACGAGAGCATGTCGGGCCTTATCTCTGGCCTTTAGACTATCCGGGAGCTTCATTCAGATAGAGCGGGTGAACAGGGAGCGGATAGATTAATATGTGGAGGGGTGATCGAGAGACAGAGGCAGCAGGGCAATGAAACCCAGATAGTCATGCAGATAAACTAATAACTAAGATAAGACGCATGCAATAAGCAGACAGCTGCAGCCGGGGCATCGTGTTCATCAACGCGCAGACGGGGAGGAGAGAGGGGGCAGTATGTGTCCTCATCTTTTCATTAGGCCTCTGTAGCAAGAGATTTCATTATTGCCAATCGCTTTAACTGACACGTTAAAAGGCCCCCAAGGAGGTGGAGAAGAGGTGGCGGGTTATTCAGAGTGCGTGAGGCAAAAGGACACTGCGAGGTGTGCTTAGCGATGACGTCGAGCGTTAAAAGCTAAAGCCGTCTCCATGCTGGACCGAACAGCAGGCGTGACCCGGGGTCCGCCGGCGGGAGGCGGTTCAAAGTCACTTTGCGAAGTTGCGCAACAGAAGAGCTGTGAGAGGGGGGTAAAAAAAAAAAAGAAGTGACGACACATAAAACAGGCTGCACGCTGCATCGGGACATCTGTGGATATTTATTCATCACCAGCCGTGTAACCTGCACTGTGCTCGGTAGGAGCAGCCGGTGAGGTTCAGCACCACGGACAGCTCCGTGCAGCTCTCTCCCCAAAGTCACCAAAGTTTATGCTTAGTGGCTGGTTGAGCAATACTCATCCAACCGGACACGGGACAACAGTTAAGAGTGTACAGTACGGTGCTTTGGGGGAACAGGTGTGTGTAAAGAAACTAACGTGCTTAAAAAAAGATGAAAGAATAGGAATCACACTGCAGGGGGCTGTGTGCTCATTCACCCAAAAGTACGATTGAGTCATATAAGCTCATGGGAACATGTGCTCAAGTACACGGAAAGGACCAGAAACGCACACAATGCTCAACTGCAGGGTACAGGTGGAGGTACGGCGGGGGGCCGAGGGGAAAGGAAGACACAGGAAGTGGATACGACAGAAGCAGCCGGCAAAGGGAGGAGCAAAAAGGTGAGCAACTAGCTGACAGAGCTGGACTACAGGCCTCGGCTCCACTTTAGATTTAATCACACAGTAGAGGGAGATCAAACCGTTGATAAAACCTCCTTTCAAACGAGGACCCAAATGCTCAAGGAGAAATGGGGGAACCCAAACAAAGACGGGAAGAGGGAGATCAGGAAGTAAATCAATAGAAGCAGAACCACGACACTAAAAAGGTTCATTAAACTCACGGTTTGGATCGTATGACGGATTTGAGTCGCAGATCAAGAATCACCTCCATCACGTTTTTTTTCCGCTGTCAAAGCCAATTGTTTATCATTGATGATCCGTGTTGGCAGATATTAATACTGAGTAGTTTTCACTGAACAGAGCCTGAACGCATCATGATGCAACTCAATGGAACCCCCGTGCGCTAGCCGTTAGCGATGCTGCTAACGTTAGCTAGCTCTCTTCCTGTCAAGTTCAGTTATTTTTACTGAATATCGGCCGATAACGATCGTCAGTACAACTTTATTTCACACTAATAATAATAATAAATTTCATTTTTAAACGCACTTTTCTTTCAGAAAAAACTCAGAGTGCCACAGAGCCAATACATAGTAGAACAAAATAAAAAACAGTTAAAACATGGTTAAAGCAACCCCTAATAAAAAAAGTTTTAGGCCAGTCTTAAAAGAGTTCACACTGATGGTTAAACAGTGTAATTATTCCCTTTACACAACTAAGTACTACTATTTATTATACTTGTTTACATCAATTCGCTAGTTTTATGCGACTGAAAAAAGAAAAAGTGGTTTCCTACAACTCAGGACTAAAAACCCCAAATCTGCAGCCGGCAGAAATAATTTGCCTGACTGGCAAAGGCCTCATCTCCCCTCTGAAGGGTCCAGCCTGCAGCTGCTGCTCCTCGGACCACACACCTCCTCACACACCTCCTCACACACCTCAGCGCCTCCACTTGCTCCACGATAAATTCAGATTTGATTTTACGATTGTTGGAGAACTTCTGCCTTAAAGGTCAGCGGCGGATTTGGAAACTCGGTTAACCCGACCGGTCTTCTAAATCACCTCAAACATTGTAGTCATAAACCCAGCAGTAATGCGTTGTTGTCCTTTAATTGCTCATCTTATTGCTAGCTAGTTTAATTTATATTCATTCATTTCATGGTTTGTATCACTTACTTTTAATGTTTTTTTTAACTTACTTTTAATGGTTTATATTACTTATTTTTAATGGTTTGTATTATTTACTTTTAACGTTTTTTATTACTTATTTTTAATGTGCTGTACTGTAGCTTTGTATTGTGTGCCCTTCTCCCCACATATAATGTTGTGTTGTGTCTTTTATCCTGTAATGTGTGTAGCTGGAGCTAAAATCTGGTACAGTGCATCAGTGCATTTATGTTTTAACTGTACATGGTCCCTTTTAAATAAAGATATACTATATATACATATATACTGTAAAAGTCGGGTTACAAGCCGCTCCTACCTCCTGTCAGTGTCCCGCTGTAGTGCTGCTGCTAGCTAGCGCTGCTGCTAGCTAGTGCTGCTGCTAGCTAGCGCTGCTGCTAGCTAGTGCTGCTGCTAGCTCCCCGCTCCTGCTGCTACTGCCCGCGTCCCCTTGCCACCCCTGCCAGTCGGGTGTCAAGCCGGGGCTGGTCCCGCTACCTTCGGTGGTTGTCGGGGAGCTAGCGGAAGTTAGCGGAGAGCTAGTGGAAGTTAGCGCGGAACTAGCATGAGCTCCAGCTGGCTACAGCGGGGAGCAAAAGGGGACACTGACTGAAGGTAGTAGCGCCGTGTAACCCGACTTTTACGGTATATATATATATATATTTAATTTGGCCGGTTTTCTGTTTTAAAGCTCTACATTAGCCGAGTAGTTTGCTTCCACCGCATTTGACAAAGCAATCTGTAAACACGGAGAAAAGCAGCACTGTAAATTAAGTTAATTATTATTAATTATTGACTGAACTAGTCTTGACGGGGTTCCACTCTTACAGAGTGGGGGAGGCTTTGCCGTTAATCACAGGCACACACTCTTCTAACTTTCTATTTACGATTGCAGAACTTCCCTCCTAATAGAACCAGAATAAGACGAAGAAGGAAACACACACACGAGGATTTAGGAAACGCAGCGAGAGGAGCGATAATGCAAAACCCTCACTGGGGTCTTTAGTAATCAAACATAATTATCCTTGTCACAGCGTTCTTAAACACACAGATAATCACATTCCCACACACACATATAGGGGCTCAATAATCCTGGTGACTACACGGGGATCTCTCTATTGATTCTGTTGCTTTTAGAGTAAATGTCCGCCTCCTGAGACCCTCGCCCTCTTCTGGCCCTGCTGCCCTTTGGGAAGCATGTTTTTGCCCCTTCTCATATCTCCCATTTCCTCCTCCTCCCCCCGTCTCTAATGCTTTTTGTCCCCTCATCACTTTCCATCTTTATCCATTCTTGACTCCCCCTTCCTCCCATATCTCCTCCATTGATTGCAATTTCCCCCCAGCTCTCCAACCTCCCCCAACATTCTTCTTTGTCTCCTTTTTCCCCCTCCTCTCTATCAATTTTTAAATTCCTGCCTCCAACTTATTCTCATCAACTACTCCCCCTCTCTCTCTCTCTCTCTCTCTCTCTCTCTATACATTTAACATTTCACCCCGTCTGTAAGCCAGTCACTAGTGAGGAGAACCGTAAAGTACCTGCTCAAATGTCATCAGCATCAACTCGGAATCTCAATCATCTCAGACAGGATGAAAACGCAGGGTTTGTAGAGGAGGAGGAGGAGGAGGAGGAAGAGGAGGTTAGAGCTCTGAGATAAAGCTGACAGCACACTTCATTGGAGGAGGGGTGCGTGGGGGGATTAGATTACATTTTCCCCATGGGTGTCTCGTCCGGAGCACAGCCGGGTCCAGGTGACATTTTGACAGAGTAGGCCTGGAGGCTTGTTGTGCTAAGGCTCGCCGTCGCTCTTTGACTACACAGATGGGATCTATAATTGTGGCGAGCTAGCCAGTTAGCTCGCGCTCGCACCTGTCAGGAAGCACGAGAGACACTTCTGAAGACGAGTGTCTGCTCAAAGAGCCATTGTCTGGCATTATAGCTGCAGGTGACAGCGCTATTAAAATGCACAGTCTGAAGCACTCAAGTGCGCGAGTGTGTGTGTGTGTGTGTGTGTGTGTGTGTCTCAGCGATGGGTGGAGAGAGGCGTCTTTGGCTTTAATCCACTCTCTGACACAAACCTGAGTGCTCTCTCTCTCTCCCCCCCTCCCCCCCCATTACCTTTCTACCTCCCTCCACCTCCTGTCTTCCTCTCTTTATAATCGGGCCCTCCCTTATCCTGTCTCTCCAGAATAAATCTTTAATGGAGGTTTTATTGTCCCTGATCAGCATGCAGAACTGTGCATGTTTATGCAGGCTCATATCACACACACACACACACACACACACACACACACACACACACACACCTAACCTGTCCCTACTTCCGACTTGATTGTCCCAATTTCACATTCATGCCGTCTACGTCTTCACCGTCTATTCTTTTCATCTTGCATCACATTCACAAATCAACTTAACTCCTCCACAAAAGAACCCATATATCTATGTCTCCATTTTTTGGGGGGGGGGGGGGGGGGGGGGGGGGGGGCAGGTCTCGTGTCCTCTACGCTTCTTTTCTGAAACTGTGCCGTCGTGTTATTCCCCCTCCCCCCAGGGGGAGCCGAGCGGCGCGGTGAATGTAAATCCTGATTGGGGTCCTTACCTGGTGGACCGGGGAGAAGGATGTTTGTATCAGCGACAACAAAGGACAATGACAGGTCAGGCTGGAGCGATGATTGATGTGCATCCAACTGAGGAGAGAGAGAGTGTGTGTGCGTGTGTGTGTGCGTGTGTGTGTGTGTGTGTGTGTGTGTATTAAAGACTCAAAAATTGTAAAATTGTGGCAATGCGGCTCCTCTGTTCACAGTGGGAGAGCAGTGGGGAATTACGATATCGCTGTCCTGCAGTTCACACACACACACACACACACATATACACACACACACACACACACACACACAACTAAAAGTGCCGCGCTCGGGTGTACATCAAAGTATCACAAGGACAAAATGTCCCTCAGTGCATGTGGTAGTGAAAATGAATGATGCTCTGTGTGCTCATGTGCTCCTCTATACAGTGTGTGACACAGGGACAACGTATACAATGAGGGGAATTGTGTGTGTGTGTGTGTGTGTGTGTGTGTGTGTGTGTGTGTGTGTGTGTGTGTGTGTGTGTGTGTGTGTGTGTGTGTGTGTGTGTGTGTGTGTGTGTGTGTGTACGCGATGCACAATAAAAGGGACAAGTTTTGTCCTCTGACAAAAGTCAGCGTATCTTTATATTATAATCAGCTTCTGTCACTCAGCAGACACACTCAAAGTCATACACACACACACACACACACACACACACACACACACACATACACCATGGCAGATGTACAGTCCACTTTATATTCTGAAGTTATAGCCATTGGCTTCACCAGAGACCTGCCGGCGAAAAAAATAATAATTCATGTATGTGCTTTTTGTCTGTGAGAGAGAGAGAGAGAGGGAGAGAGAGAGAGGGAGAGAGAGAGAGAGAGAGAGAGAGAGACGTGAGAACTGTGTTACACAGATATGGACAGAGATGTACCGATGGAGGGAGGAGAGGAGCGACCTTGCTGCAGGGAGACTTCTCCACAAAAGATTCTCTGTAGGGTCTCTGTCCTGCACACGTCAACACCCCAAGGCTACACATGGTAATATATACACACACACACACACACACACACACACACAGACACAAATACACACACACACACACACACACACACACAAATACAGATTTCAGAATGAAGTGGTGCAGAGAGAGAAATAGAGGGGCCCCGAGGGCAATATCTCTCTCTCTCTTTCTCTCTCTCCCTTTCTTTTTCTCGGTCTCTGTCAAGAAAGAGTCACGGTCAAAAAAAATCAAATGTGTAAGATCTGGCCGGAGTTTTTGTTTAAATCGTTCAAAAGATGAACTCAAATTATTAAAAGAATGTGAAGAAGTTACAGTGTTGACATTATCTTCATGCAACAAACCTCCGGTTCCGAAAAGTGAAGCCAATGCTGAGCGTCATAAACCTGCAACCTCTCCTGACCACCAGGGGTGACTCCTCTGGTTGTATAGAAGTATATGCTTCATGTGTTAAAGCTGCATTCTCTCTCCTGACCACCAGGGGTGACTCCTCTGGTTGTATAGAAGTATATGCTTCATGTGTTAAAGCTGCATTCTCTCTACTGACCACCAGAGGGCGACTCCTCTGGTTGTATAGAAGTAAATGCTTCATGTGTTAAAGCTGAATTCTCTCTACTGACCACCAGGGGGCGACTCCTCCGGTTGTATAGAAGCACATAAGAAAAATGACTCTACTTCTCCGTGGATTTATTCCCTCAGTAAACATTGTAAACATGAGTTTATGGTGAAGTCGTGTCCTGGTGGTGCAAAGGACAAAAGGGAATCATTAAAAAAAAAAATCCAATAAACAAACTATTAAAAGCTCTATTTTACTTCACATCTCCTGGACGTGTTTTGGATAAATTTTTAGATTTAATAAAAGTGGCCATTAAGGGAAACGAGCAGGAGAAGATGTAACCAGATACCATCAAGGAGTATTATTGCTCCATTACTCCGTGGCTAAGGAAAGCAGCCATTACTGGTCGACCGCAAACATAGTTTCACTTTAACCCCGATGCTGAATCATTGGGCAACATTATACTACAAGAGCAGCACTACTTCTGCATGGCGACACAATACCAGTTGAAATGGGACGAACTTTTAAAAATGGATGATGAGTTCGACCGGGTTTCTCTTCTTTTATCTTTAACCGAGGCGATTTGGTGGAAGTCACATGCACTCCTGATATAGAAAACAATGGGTGAGCAGAAGGAAAAGTCACTTCAATTAGCGTTGTAACAGGTTTTTTTGTCCATTTTATTCTTTTAATCTCTCCCGGTATTTGTGGAAACTATTATTTCCAGATTGTGTCTCAGAGTCCCGTCTGTCAGAGCTCCGAGTCAGAGCTCCGAGTCAGATAATGTGCCGACTGGAGGTCCGCCATCAACAATGCATTTCATTAATAAGTAATCTGCCTTCTATGAATACATTAATCATTCCCCAACATACACATATGATGAAAAGAGCCTCAGGCGACATCTTCCAAATGTCTTTTTTTTTGCCAAAATTCTATAGCCAGATGCATTTTGGTTTATATCATCATGAAAAGCAGGAAATACCAGCAAATATATGGCCTAAAAAAATGATTCGAACATCTAATCCATTGTCAAAATGAGTGCCATTAATTGTGTGTTGATTAACCAACGATTGCACTATTTGTTTCAGCACAGGTACAGTGACCCCTCTTTAACCACATGACCTCTGGGTGTTTTTACCTCATTATATTCAAATACAACAAACCCCCAGTCTCTATTAAATTGCACGCATCTTTACAAAGTGGAAACTAATGTGTCTGAAATTGACATTGTGTCTACAACACTGCCTCCATGTGCAATTAAATACATATTAACCATTAAACCAGATTAGTCTTTTAAAGCACCAGAATCAACACCTAAAGCTTCACATTGCATGTATATGTAGCGCACACACACACACACACACACACACACACACAGATGTACACACCTTGGCACATTTGCACCCGCAGTACAATACCCATTCTCACCCTAAGTGGGTCAATCCACCATCTATTCTACTGGGGGAGGGGAGAAGACACAGCTTTTTGCTGAAATGGAGGAAGCAAACACCAGAAAAAAGCATCTTCACTGGGAACGAATCTAGGACAGCGGCACGGAGGAAGGGAGGATGGAAGGGGAGAAGGAAGGAGGAGAGAGGAGAGGAGTACAGGTAAAAGTGTGCCACGAGAACAGTAGGAGAGCAAATGATGAGAGGGTAGAGGGCAGGAGGAGAGGAGGAGAGGAGGAGAGGAGGAGAGGAGAGAGGAGGCTGTGGAGAGGACACTGGTTTCATTAGTGAGATTGATTAGATGAACGGAGAAGCTAACAGCCTCTCTGCTCTTTAGCTAAATGCCATCTCTGGGCCCCATCAGCACCAGCTCCGCCAACAACACATAAATTAGAGACGGAGAGAGAGAAAGAGAGAGAGAAAGAGAGAGAGAGAGAGAGAGAGAGAGATAGAGAGAGAGAGAGAAACAAACACAAAGAACCGTCACCACAGAACCCACCAGGGGAGGCCTGCGTTCTCAGGAACGGCAGCAAAATGGCTGATCACCTCATTTGGTCGCAGTCTGTAAGCAACGGTGACGTGTGTGTGTGTGTGTGTGTGTGTGTGTATGTGTGTGTGTGTGTGTGTGTGTGTGTGTGTGTCCAGGTTTGTGGAGAAAAAGGCCCTTGAGAGACTCCAACCTGCCCCTGATTTCACATTACTAATCTGTGTACTATCAACCCCCTGACACACACACACACACACACACACACACACACACACACACACACACACTAATGACATTCACCCATCCTGAGGGCTTCTCTCTAAAATGCTGCCTTTTACACGGAAACTTAACAAGTGTGAAATTAGAAAGGTTACCAAATAATTCCCCCACACACACTCTCACACACACACACACACACACACAATGACAAAGCGTGCGGCAGAGAGTGGCGCTCGGATGGGGGGTTTGGGGTAGAAGTCCTAATTGAAAAACGCTTCTTCCTTCCAGGAGTTTTCTGCTGAGGAGAGACGGCACAATAAGGTTTAATTAAAAAAAGGGCTGAGTTTATCTCAGCATTGTCACACACTGACTGATAGGAATTTACATAAACAAATCATATTTTCTGCCCTATTAACTGCATGAAAGTGCAGTCGTTTAGGTGCTCGTGCAAAAATGAGGAGAGAGGAACTAAATGTACAACATCTACTGCTTTAAACAAAATAAAAACAACAAGTAGTGTGAAAAACACGTCTTCTGATTTGCTGCGTCAGCAAACAGCTGAGATGCCTTTGAGCAAAGCGCAAAGGATTTCTCTCCAGAGATCGATGGACCTCATCTTGCATTTGTCTTTTGTTTGGGGATGTAAATAATTAACCGTTTAAGCGCCAATCGAGTGAATTTTGACTGATCGGTAGAACGGTTAAAAGGAATTATGGCTGCAACCAACGATTAATCAATTAATGGGTTCTATTATAATCTAATCTATTATTGTCTCAGGAAGTCAATTAGTTGCTTGGTCAATATAATGTCAGTGTTTCCCCTCAAAGATAAGGAGCAAAGAAGCCCAAAAAAATCTGAGACTTTTGACTTTTTTTCTTACTAAATGTCTTAAATCGATATTAAAAAGTTGCCGATTAAGTGCGTTTCCAACATCTAATCTATTAATTAGTTAGCCCTAAAAGAAAGAATAAAACAAAAAGCTAAGCAGAACTCAAAAGACTCAACATGAACCTCTCCTTAAGGTTCCTTTCACTGGGATTCTGACATCAATGAGAACCAAAACAACACTTCGTATTGGAAATTTAAACCCTTTGTAATTTGAATGAACTCAAAAACTTTATATATTTTGAATAAGCTCTCAGTTAAGTCTCTCCTGTGCAGCAGTGTAGCATGTTCTACCTTCATGGCGCCCACCAGCCGGCTTCTCACAGACTGTCACGAGCATTAGGAGTCGACCCAAGTCTGATTTTTTGGGATTCCAATCGGATTCGGCTGTTCAACATGAAGACTCGACTCTTTATTCCTTTATTCCTTTCTTTCATAAAAAGGTCCCAGGAGAGCAACTCGACCGGTCTGGAAACGAGGACCCCGTCTTGTTAACGATGCTTTGTGGGTGTTACTTTCTTTTTGCCGTGTCATTACCATATGAGTGTGTGATTAAATTATGACCAAGACCACACAGTCGTTCACAGATCTGTCCTGGGATCAGTCCTAACCAGCGTAAACCCGCTTGTAACCCAGTGGTTCTCAAACTTTTTCTGTCACGCCCCACTTTGGAGGAAGAAAAATGTTCGCGCCCCACCGCCCCAAAAGAATTGCACCAAAATGGTCCAACTTTTTGAGACTCATCCATCCATGCTTTTTCAAATAATAGAATAAAGAAAATTGAAATCCCGTTCAAGTAAACCAGATTGCTCCATCAGACAAAAACTAATAACGTTGCAAATAAAGTTCTATCTGTAGAAAAAATAACTAATATTTGGCAAAATAATTACTAATTACTAGGGATGGGTAGAATGCAGAGAATAATTGCAACACTATGGGATTAATAAAGGATTATAAAATAAAAAAATATTTTTTTTAAATATTTTTTTTAAGAATCTGCTTCTCACCCCGCGCCCCACCTGTAATACCTCCACGCCCCACTAGAGCGTCGCGCCCCACAGTTTGAGAACCACTGTTGTAACCCAACTTGGGCTTGTGGAATCAGATAAAGTTTGGTTTAAATAACGACATTACCTTTTTGGGTTGGTATTTTTTTGTATTTTTTTTAGAGGCACTGTTGCAGGTCTTACAAATGTCAATGTGATTCCTGCTTCTGGAACAGAGCCCTGTTCCGGTTTTGCATTCAACGTTAACATTACCGTCATTATCGTTTTTCAAGAATATGTGTAATTGCAGAGGGACGTCGCTGTGTGCCAGACCGGGGGGTATCGAGTAGCAGCTGCTCGGAGGCACACACACAGTCACCGGTAGACCGACTCTCCAGCTATCTTCACTCTTCACCTCCCCCCCCTCCCCTCGTCATTTTCACTCAGGATGGAGCACAGTTTGCGCTATTAAATCTGTAATGAGATGCAAATGAGATGCAAATCCCTCCCAGAGGAGTGGACTGCTGGAGGGAGGCTATCTGATGTCAGCGTTCAAGAGAGAACCATTGCTTCAGGTGGAAAAAGAGAAGTGTGTGTGTGTGTGTGTGTGTGTGTGTGTGTGTGTGTGTGTGTGTGTGTGTGTGTGTGTGTGTGTGTGTGTGTGTGTGTGTGTGTGTGTGTGTGTGTGTGTGTGCCTATGAGTAAGAGAGAGGAGAAAGGCAGAGCTGTTGAAAAAGGGCTCGGGCATTGATTGCAGCTGAAGAAAAATGTTTTTGATTTATCTTGGACACAGGAGCAGAATGGGACCTTCAGTATCACCGCATGGCCAAAAAACACAGTGGAAGAGAAAAGTAATACCCTCAATCTGTCCTCTGCACAGCTCCAGATAGTAGGGAAAGAGGGTCTGGGGGGGGGGGGGGGAGAAAAGAGCAGAAATCTATGGAAGAAGATGGAGATTGGGAGAGGGAGAGGCTGTGCAGCCATGCCTGTTGACAAGAGAAAAATACACCTTTCACTGAGAAATAAAGCTTCGCCTCCCTCACTGCTGCATTCCCTCTGACATAGCGACTCGTCTGGACTCGCCTCACACTCGCACCGCAGAGAGAGAGAGAGAGGGGAGGTGGAGGGAGAGAGAGAGAGAGGGGGACTAAAGAAAGAAAAAGAAGAGGAAAACCGCATTTCTCACATTAGCAGTGAAAATATGTCTGTAGATGAATTAGTGCTTTCCACACACACACACACACACACACACACACACACACACACACACACCTGAGCCGGGCTCTTGGCCTCCATCCCCTGCCAGCGATGCTCCTCACCTCTCGGCCCGACCGGCCACCTTTCTCTTCATTTTGACCTCGTCCCAGTTGAAGCTCAGAGAGTCGGACGCCTGAAGTTGGAGCCGGACAATTCCTCTAAAAAACCGTGCTCCCTTTCCACAAACAAACACCTGGGGGACCGCGTGATGGTGATAAACCGGGGCTATTTTTAGCTGCGAGCATAAAGACGGAAGCGTCCAGGCTCCTGAATTCCGTCGGGACCGTTGAGATTGCAGGCTGGAAGGCTTCGCTGACCCACTCCGTATGTGTTACTTTTATTCTGCGTCTCAGAAATGGCCACCGTCCATTAGCACCTACCCAGTTTTCTCTCGACAGCAGAAGTAGCATTGCACCAGCCAACCAATCAAATCGGAGGTGTGAGATCCTGGCAGAGACTTTTATTTTGCCTTCACCATTCGTCCCCTACTGACCTACACTACCTATACCTTCCTACCTTTCCGTAATGTCCGGCTTCATTATGTCCTGTAAGAGCTGTCTAATGTTCTGTATGTACAGTCGGTCCTCTGCTGTTCACTGGACCGTGGCGGAGGTTCAATGACTTTCTCAAGGGTACATCATTGGGTTTTGAGGGTGAAGAACCACCGATGATTAGTTTGCCGGCGTCTTTACCCTTCACACAAAATAGCTCATTCTAAAAATGTGCCTCGTTTCACGGCACCACGAAGTAGAACTAAACCCAAATCAATAAATCAATGGTGTGCAGAAATGTACAGATATGGAAACTAAATCTATTAGCGAGAGAAACCAAACAATTTGATGCAGAGGGTTTGAAAATAAACTTGGCAGCTTTTGCTGTGGCGACATCTGAGTGTTATCTGGGGGCAAAACAAAGGAAATAATGGAGGCAAAAAGGTAATCTTGCTGTGTTGTTGGGTGACAGAATCTCTTCAATATCAGCGAAGCATTTCGGACACAATTAGAAAGGTGAAGAGACGGACCAGCTGTTGGACTTATAAATAGTGTAGAATTAACATAATTCGTAATCAGCAGGCAAGCTAGCGGACAAAATGCTACGTGGCTAGCATGCCGGCTCCGCCAATGCTTTCATGCAACACTGGTTACAGAAAATTGATCCCAACAAAATTGTCACTTATTCGGCGATAGGGATGTTCTGAAGCAGGTGTGGATGAAGCATTTATGTTGTTAAATTTGACTCAATGAGCAGCAAAGAAACACGAGCAGCGAGTTGCTGCTACGGAAGTTCAGGGGAAAAAGACAATGAAGGGTATGGAACATGTGAGGGTTAAGAAGACGACACATATTTGAGAGGAGCTATTTGTTTTGGACCAGACATTTTCTGTGTGTTCACGCATGTTGATCGGTTCAAAAGGATGAATAACGTGATTGTCAGAACAATGACTGTGATTATGAGCGTAGCATCAGGACAATTAAACTATGAGCTCCATTTATCATGCTGGCAATGCAGTTTATGTGTCAACGTATTTGGAAACACCAAATATATGAATCATTGGCGCAACAACACCCAGATTAGCGAGTGTGTGTGCAGTGAGTCGAGTGCTGCTAATTCAAAACTCTTAAGCTGCATTGCTGGGGGAAGAATGTGAACAGTCACATTATTTTGTTTATATATTAAAATGTATGCTCATCAAATCGGGGCTAGATAGCAATAGCATAAGAGAACGATGGTTTGACATGTCCCTAGTGTTTCAGCTTTAAAGCAGAGAGGCTGACTGTGTGAGTGAAGGAGACACACCATTATGTTCACGACATACTAGTTTTGCTTTCCCTCCCCTGTCTTCATATCTGGTGGGTGCAGTTGTGTATTCAAAGCACATAAACTGCTGGGCTGTGTTACATTGCAATGGACAACTCACACAGCCGGGAGGGTGCTGTCAAGACTGTACAAACACATATACACTGTCGATGTGCAGACTTCTTATCGTGTGGATTTCAACTTGCTGAAACTCTGCATTTTTGTGTGTGCGAGAGTAAAAGTGTGCACATCTGTCTTTTTGTCTGTGACTAATATCGCATAATGCAGTTTATGCAACTGTCATCTTGTCTTAAAATATATACTTTCCCTCATTTTTACTGTCTCCGGGAACCAAGCGCCGGAAAAAACCCGAGGTGCGTTCAGTTCACTCTTTTTCACTAGCTCGGACGTGTGTGTGTGTGTGTGTGTGTGTGTGTGTGTGTGTGTGTGTGTGTGTGTGTGTGTGTGTGTGTGTGTGTGTGTGTGTGTGTGTGCGTGTGTGCAGCGCTTTATGGGAAGAAAATTGTATGCAACTGAACCGAGCACCGACACATCATGTTGGAAGGAGGAGCGCTAGTCAGCCGTTAGCAGTCGGAGGACAGTATTTAGCATTTCGCAAACGATTCTAGAAGCCAACGGGGCTAACAGAGCCGACAACTGCAGTTCAGCTGCAGAGACGGCTGCATTAATTAAAACAAGAGCGTATAGCGCAAAAGTCGGGTCACAAGCCGCCTCCGGTGGTCCCCGCTGTAGCAAGCTAGCAGCAGCGCAAGCTAGCTTCCCGCTGCTGCTGCTACTGCCCGCGTCCCCTCTGAACGAGTCGGGTGTCGAGCCGGGGCTGGTCCCGCTACCTTTGGTGGTTGTCAGAGCGCTAGCAGAGCGCTAGCAGGAGTGCTAGCTGGCTATAGCGGGAAGCTAACGAGGACACTGACCGAAGGTAGTAGCGGCTTGTAACCCGACTTTTACGGTATATTGCACGATACATGCAATGAGTGCGTCTGATACTCTTGCAGTCTATTTGTATTGTTTCAAGTAGTAGTCGTTGCAGACACACCTGGAGGAGAACTAAACTCTTGAGTACACTTTTTTGTATTCAGTACATTTCTCTACTGTCAAGAATTTATACCGTAATGTTCTTGTGATGTGATTCTTCTTCTGTGGTCTTTCTGAGGTCAGCCTCTGAAAACACAGCAAAGACAATGCACTGACATTGTGCCAGCGACCACCGCAGCGTCACACTTTTCTAATGCAACATCTAAAATCGCCCCTCTCACTTTTATTTCCACTTCATGAAAGCCATTAAAATGCTTTAGCTGGGTGAGCCGCAGGCTCTTCCTCTTTACCAGGCTGATAAAAAAGAAAGCTGCTCCACCGTGAGCTGGTCCCCGGTTCCCAGGCATGGCCGAGCGAGCCGCACTCAGACACCTGCTGCTCATTAACCACGACAGCGAAAGGTGACCACTTCAATCAGGGTATTAAAGACAGGAAATGAAATGGACGGAGGGGGCGGGGGGGGTACATGTGTTGGGGGGGATGGAGCCTATACGGAGCGTCCCAAGGTTGAGGATGAGGATGAGGATTGAGGGCTATTCTTTGGCTCTGTGCCCAGATGCAGTGTTGTGTCCCTCACCTTCGCTCAGCTGAAAATTCCCAGAGCACTCAGAGGTGTGTGTGCACGTCTCTGCCCTGTCCACCTGACATCTCTTAACAGTAATAATGCATTCCCTCCTATTAATGTGTTATGGATCAGAGAGCATATTATCGATCCTCCAGCTCGGCCTCATCGTTCCTCCCTCGCCCGCTCCCTTCTCTGCTCTCTCGCTCCACCGCTGCACCACTGAAGACTCGCCCATTCGAAACCTCCTGATGGAACACGCTTCACATTCGAAGCTCCTCTCGCTCGCTGCATTAATCCCTCATCCTCCTGCGTCCGGACCGACCCGCCGTACGGTTAAACGTCGCCCACACCGAGAAGTAAGCTTGCAAGTGGCAATATTGGTTATTTCATTATTTGTTGAGATTGTTTATTTAGTCAAAACCGCCAAAGAAATGACTGGTTTCCACCTTCTAAAATGTTTTTCTTTGTTCTATAAATCATTTAAATATCTTCATTTCCATTTGGCCGAGCAGAATGACTGGACAGGCTTATCACGATCCCAATGTTATTCTTTGGTTTTGTCAGAGCATTTGATTTGGAGCATTTGATTTTTTTTAACCAACAAAAAAGTTTTTTCAGCTTTCACAGTTCCACAGTCATTTCGTAAAAGTGAATATTGGCACTAAAGTCTGAAGTTCAAAGCTTTCAAACTTACATTCACATACTCAATACAATACATGCAATACATGATGGAATGCACAAGCTTATTTGGACTATTTAGGGTACGAGTAGCAGCACTAAGTCCAAATATGGACGCTGACAATGTAAAGAACAGTATCTTCAGCCTCTTCCTAGCACATCACTGGCAATCTACAAACCCTCCGCTACCCACAGACATCTACAGAGACCACAACATACAAACACAAGCAGTTCCACTCATAACCAAGCCACGAGACGGCATCTCACACACACACACACACACACACACACACACACACACAGAAGAGCTTGTGACATTCATAAGAGGAAATGAAAAAGAGCGTGGCCCCCGTCCCGGGCAGCGAGACAGTGATTGTGTTGAGTAAATGCGATTACCTGAGAGTCACTCTGGAAGCAAACGCCACCGAGTTATTACACTCTTATTATTCCCAAACTAATATCACGGCCTGCCAATCACTTACGACGCATTCCTTAACCGCGAGCCGACAAACTGGATATGAGAGGGAGAGAGCCGTGCAGACACGGACAGACGGGATAGGAACACGCGGTGAGAACACATGCAGAACGAATCCACACACACTGGTCTCACTAGGCGTAAAGCCAGCAGACATTTACACACACACACACACACACACACACACATATATACACGCACACTTCCTCAGAGGGCCCCGAGGCGAGGGGAATCGCCCTCTTCATCTGAAGTGGAGAGGAAGCCCATTGGCCAAATTAGATGCCGGCGTTTCCTGCCGGAGTTAAGCATCAATCTGCGGCGCTGCGCCGTGGTTCGCCGTGACCTTGGCCTATCACAGCGCGGCGTCTGGAGTGCTCAGAGAGGCTCTTAATCAGACCTGGAGGACATGGGGGGGGGGGGGGATACGCTATGATGACATTACTCAGCCTTTATCTCTCCGCACACGTTCCTCTGTTTCTCTGTGTGCGTCTGTCTGCCGACCGGCCCTCCTCCTCCTCCTCCTCCTCCTCTTCCTCCTCCTCCTCTTCCCCTCGTTCCCTCTCAGCTCAAGTGGATGCTCACTTAACCTGACCTCTGGATGTAATCCATGCTCACTGATCCAATTCCGTTGCCCCGGCGTTTTATTTTTTTGCCGCCTCACCATGCTGACCAAAACATGGCCCCCGTTTTTTGTATTATTAAAAGGCGCGGCCCCGTTTTGACTCCTCCTCCTCCTCCTCAACAGGTGAACATCCACAGGTCCGTTCCCGCAACCGGCGTTTACTTTTTTTTACGCACGTCCGCTTCTTTCGCGCACGAGCGTCCCCCGAAACCATGCACACAAACTCCTCCTCATCCCGCGAGCTACCGCAGTCCCGTTGTGAAGGATGAGCTCGTGCCGAGATGGAGATAAATGAGCCTTCATTACGGCCATGATGGCATCGAGAGCAGCAGAGAGAGAAAGACGCTCCGCCTTTCCTTCCCTTCGTCCCTCATTTAGCATGTCCAAGGGTTCTTAATGCATAAAGGACACAAAAGGACAAGGTCCATACACTGAGGAAGAACAATAAATATGTGCATTTATATAGCTTTCACTTATACACACACACACACACACACACGTCAAAGAAATATGTGCATTTATATTGCTCATTCTCACACACCTATACAGTGCTTCAAACCAAACTCCATCCACAGAGACTATATAGAGAAACCCTATAATGGAATTCTCTGTCAGGATCCATCAAGCTTGAACCTCCACATGGATAACACACACACACACACACACACACACATTTATGCACGCATAATTTTCCCAAACACACAAACGTGCCACATGCCAAATGGATACAATGGAGGCCCACCGTTTTAGGTACATTCGGCCCATTTGATGATTGAAAGAGATTTGTAAAAATCAAAAGATATAAAAAGCCTGTCTCATTTTCGGGCCAGACAGTGTGTAAGGGGAATGTAATTGGATTGTTTTTTCTTCTTCTTCTCCTCCTCTTGGTTTAATAGATTATGTTCTGGAGGGGCCGAAAGTTATGAGCGCGGCGTCGCACCTTCATACACACTCAGACACACACAAACACAGTGCGATATTACTGCTGCCAGCGTGATGCAGGAGCTTTAAGTTATTTTCAAGCAGAGTAATATTACCGCTCGTATCCACTCTATATCAGCGCCAAATGTTCTGCGCTGTGGCAATACAGAGGCAAGACCGGAATTTAAACAACCTCGCTACCGATCGCCAGCAAGTGTGTGTGTGTGACTGTGTGTGTGTGTCTGCTGCTGAGTCACCCAGGGTCCAGACTGGATTAGCCTGAGTCAAGCTTAATTCTCAGTGGGTCAATGTCTAGTTGTTACCTCATAAAAGACGTGATGTGATGTCATGGGGTGGTGAGGGACCACAAAAGACAGACAGGGAGATAAAGGAAGACAGAAAATCCTCAAAGCATGCAGATCAAACCCTGATTACACACACACACACTCTCTCTCTCTCTCTCTCCAGCTCTGCCGTACATATAAATGTGCATCAACCCCTCGGCTGGCTGGAAGCCGACGTAATGACTTGCAGGTTTACGTCGCAGACATTTTAATTGCTTTTCCCGTTCCCCTCGTACAATCATCCTCCCGCATCCCCGTCCTCTCTACCTATAGCTGTCAACGCTACATCCACGTTCCAGCGTTTAGCATAACAGGCTAATCAGTGATAGAAAATAGAAAAAGGACTCAAAGGACTCAAAAACGCTAAATGGCCTTGAGATGAGATTTCCCCTCAGCATCTGCAGGACAGTGTTTATTCTATTGGTGTAAAGACGATGTAAAAAAAAAGGGAAAGCAGGAAGGTGTAGCTCCGAGCGGCGCCACCTCCAGGCCACAGCGGGACAAATGACATCCGTCATGTGGGACAGAACCCAAGGCCTTCTGGCTGAGAGGCCGTGACCCAAACCGCCGACATCCACCCGCTGATTTCATTCAACCTCCGAGGAAATTGACAACAAAATAGAAAAAAAAAATGTCTTTTCAAGTCAAGCAGGGCTTCAGGTGTTGGAGGCTGTGAAACACACACAGGTGTGGATGTACAGCACGTCACACCTCATGCAACCTGGAGGGCCAGCTCCCTCGGAAACGGTGTCTTTGGTCACTTGGGTGCAAATACAAAATACAAAATATGATAAGATCTTCAAAGAAGGAGAGATTACATATTTAAAAAAAGACACAGATGCTCCACATAGATAGCTGGGAGTGAACACTTCTCCAGGCTGCAGCCTCGAGGCAGCGCCCGGTGATTGATACTCCGATACAGGCGTTTTCCCTCCGCAGCCCAAGTCCAAGCCGGTAAGAAAACACACACACACACACACAAACAGGCACACACACACACACAGACACGCCTGTCATCCTCACTGAGCTCGAGCTGGCAAAACATCCATCTCTCCCTCCCTCTCTCTCTCCTGCTCCATCCATCCATCTCTGGTATCCTCCGTTTATATCCCCTCTCCCTCTCTTCATATCAGCATCTCTACATCTGGCGTCTGTGAGGATGCATCCATCTACAACGTGTCAAGAAGAGAACATCTCTCTGATCTTCTTCTCTCTGCAACTCTCTGCACTACTTCTCTCAACTTGAACGCCGCCTTTGCCGTCCGAGATGACATTAAAGTGTGACGACGTCTCCCTGAACGCATCCCTCCCCGCTGAGCCGTGCTCGGCATCTTGAACACCGACTCCCTCGCTGGTACCCTGAAGATGCTGGTACACACACCTGATGGATCCCGTCCCCCGTTTTGCCGGCTCCTCCTGCGCTTTGCCACCAAAACCCCACGAAGGTCACCGCCGGCCCAGCTGTCGCTTGGTCCCCTTTGCCGTCTTCCTCTTCCTCTTCGTCCCTCTTTTTCCTCTCTCCGCTTTGGCCAGGAGGAGGATGCGAGAAAGAGAGAGAGAGAGAGAATCCCTGCAGGAAATCCTCAGCTACAGCCGGAGACGCTCGGGGTCTGTGCAGCCCTAGCAGCAGCTGAGGCACAGCGGAGGTGCCGGCTGACTGAGCCCGTGGAGGTGGAGGAGGGAGGCTAGCGTGGCGATGCTACGGTCTGCACCAGCAGCCTGCAGACACTCGGAGAGCTCAGAGAGTCGCTAGCTCAAAGCTCACCGCGGCAAAGCTCCGAGTCAGCAACCCAGCCTCCCCTCACCTCCCCTCCCCTCCCCTCCCCTCCCCTCTCTCCTGCCGTCGCTCTGCCTCTCCCCCCTCCCCTCCTCTCTTAGTTACCACATTCCACCTAATAGCACAATCCTCTCCTCCTCCATCCCTCAACTAAAGTCTACATCTCTTCAGCTCGGTGATTGAATGGAGAATGGAGTTAGTACTAGTCATGTATTCACTTAAGTATACCTAACAATAGATACTTGAGTTAGGAGTTCTCCATTTAAGCATTTTGTTCCACTAAAAGGATTTGAGTTATTTAACTTAAATGGTTCAAGGCAATCGGTTTCCTTAAACTATTTGAGTTGACTTTACTCATCAGGTTTTACAGAGTTGCTTCCAAAATATCAACACATGACCAAACCGACCGCCTGATGTTCAATTCTGTATGTTTTCCACGTTTCACTCGGCTGGAAGACAAACGTCCCTTATAGGTGACAATAATTAAAGTTTTTTTTTTTTAACTTTACTATTTAAAACTATTCATATAAAGTAAATAACTTTACTCTTTAATACTATTTAAACTATTTATATAAAGTAAATAAATGTACTATTTAATACTATTCATATAAAGTAAATAACTTTACTATTTAAAACTGTTTATATAAAGTAAATAACTTTACTATTTAAAACTATTTATATAAAGTCAATAAATGTACTATTTAAAACTATTTATATAAATAAATAACTTTACTATTTAAAACTATTTATATAAAGTCAATAAATGTACTATTTATAACTGTTTATATAAATAAATAACTTTACTATTTAAAACTATTTATATAAAGTCAATAAATGTACTATTTATAACTGTTTATATAAATAAATAACTTTACTATTTAAAACTATTTATATAAAGTCAATAAATGTACTATTTAAAACTATTTATATAAAGCAAATAACTTTACTATTTAAAACTATTTATATAAAGTCAATAAATGTACTATTTTAAACTATTTATATAAATAAAACTTTAATATTTAAAACTATTTATATCAATAAATAACTTTTCTATTTAAAACTATTTATATAAAGTAGATAACTTTACTATTTAAAACTATTTATATAAAGTAAATAACCTTACTATTTAAAACTAACTTTCTTCCCCTCTTTTTACGCTTTTTCATGCTGAATGAACTTATGAACACATCTCTGGTAAACACGAGATTTAAGGTGGTATTTTTTGTGTTATTTCTGTTCCAAAAAATCTAATCAAATAATCAATTAGTTGACAAAATCCTACGAGTGTCGACAGAGTACTTTCTATGGATGACGGTCCTAGTTGTGTGTCTATGGCTCATGAGTGTGTGTGTGTGTGTGTGTGTGTGTGTGTGTGTGTGTGTGTGTGTGTGTGTGTGTGTGTGTGTGTGTGTGTGTGTGTGTGTGTGTGTGTGTGTGAGCCCCGCTGTGCTCATGGTGTCGAGCCCTGCAGGACGTCTTTGGGTATTCATCTCTGCCTCCACTATTTAGGATGAATGCTCCGGAAAGGGCATCAAACAGGAAGCTGTGTGCATGACTACATACCTCAACACAACACATGCTTTCAAGCGCTTTAGCCATTTGGGTGAACTGACCCTTTAAAAGCACAAAGTGGCCCACGGACCACACGCATGCACACGTATGACAGCAGGGGACACGGAAATGGAAAAAGGGGCGTCGGCATTCAGACGAGTGCAAATCCACACGCCGCCATTTATGGTTTAATGTATTCATCCTCTCCAAACCGAATGCTCTGACAAAGGCGGGCTCGCTCAGCCCTCCCTAACACAACGATTAGCCTCAGAGACGACGCACACAGACACACAAACAGTGGGAGAGGAAGTCAAGTGGAGCAACCAAGGAAATGAGGAAGGGTCCTTTGGTACCGATCGCTGGAAGCATATCGGCTCAGACTGATGACGGGGTCTATTAGCATGATTTATTTATTAAACTATACTTACCACATTGTATACGGAGCAAAAGTTAAGATATTTGAAAGTCTTTCTCTCTCTAGAGAACATTTCATCTTTAATATCTATTTTTTGTGGATCTATTGCATAGCGATGTCTCCTAGCATTAGGCAATGTTCTTTAACATCACAATAAACGAGGCGGTCTAGCAGCAATCTAACAGCAGCGTAAATGACATTTATATGACCCAAATAACACTAAATCATATTTTCTCTGAAATAAAATCTCAGAGCTTCATTCAAAAACCCCAATAAAAAGCTTAAAAAATGAAAGACAAACACCTGCGAGCAGATTCTAAACATTATGTTGATGACATCATTATCAGGTACCGCCTCTGTAAAACTCTGGCAAAGCCGATATTTTAACATACAGTCTGAGATTGTTGTTTAATAGTAAAAACATCAGGACTCCTCCCCTGTAGTTGCGTTCTTCACCAGCGGTGGATAAAGCTGCGGTTCATGGGAGGGAGGAGGGACGTGACAAACTCATAAAGAGTCCGTAGAACAAACAGCTCAAAGGAGATGAAGAGAAAGCCTCCGCTCTGTCTAGAACATGTCTTCCACCCGCCCTCCTCTCTCTCTCTCTCTCTCCATCTCTCTCTCTCTCTGAACAAGGACATTCGGTGCATCACCAGAAAAAAAAGGAAAGTCATCTCCATCTCCACTCATGGCTGTTGCTATGGCCACAGCAATAAACCTGACGGTGCTGCTTGACTCCACACTGAACGTGTGTCTGCATGGGATGTGCT
Organism: Taurulus bubalis; assembly: GCF_910589615.1. Classification (NCBI taxonomy): domain Eukaryota; kingdom Metazoa; phylum Chordata; class Actinopteri; order Perciformes; family Cottidae; genus Taurulus; species Taurulus bubalis. The sequence continues at coordinate 25,700,831 of NC_136595.1, read as the reverse complement.
TATGCCCTTACATGCTCACTGTGTCAAACCTATGGGGGGATACCACACACACACACACACACACACACACACACACACACCTGCATCAATCTTCCCAGCTGTAGCGTGGCGTCCCACAGATCTACACACATCAGGGTTGTGCGTCGTGGACGCGATGAAGACGTCGAGTGTGTGGCCGTGAGGGCCGACTGATGAAGGGAGCCGCTGTCATGGAGGAGGAAGAGGAGGAGGAAGAGGAGGAGGAAAGATTACGTGGAAGTAATGACGCCGTGGAACGCCGCAGTCACATGCTCATTAAGAGCATCAGAGCATGTCATTAACACACACACACACACATACGCTCGCTAAAGCGTATCATTGAATAGATTTAATTATCAAACTTTCTGAGTCTCTAAAAACGACAACAAGTGCATTCAACTTCCAAACAAATGACTCCCGTCAGTACATTTCTAATTAGTGCAGAAAAGAGGAAAAAGATTGCTATTAACCTAGGCTTACTGAGAGTGTGTGTGTGTGTGTGTGTGCGTGTGTGCATGTGTGTGTGTGTGTGTGCCTCCAGTAATTATATTTCCATGCAGCAGAGAGGGCCGGCTTGTGTGTATATTCCATTCGGCTTATCAGACGTGTCCAATCCTGCGGCAGATCAGATCGAACTGTAAAAGCTCATTAATTACGGATGGTTGCTGAGCGACAGAGGAAAGGGAGGAGGGGTGGGGGGGAGAGGTGAGGTGAGGAGGGACTGATGGGTGAGGAAGGAATGCTGAAGCTGAAAGATGATTCATAAAAGAAGAAATCTCCCTCTGGTTGCTGTTTGAGGAGGCAAGCACTCGGCAAGCAGAGCTCCGGAGATCAAAGGCTAAACGTTGGCGCCCGTCTCCGCTGACGCAGCGTTCACTCAAAGATTTGAAGAAGCTGTTTGGTGAAGCATTATTCAGAGGGAGACACACATGTGGGGGGAGAGAGAGCCTTGGAATGAGTGTAATTTGAGTGGAGTTGCACGCATGAATCGTGATGTTTTGATGCAACTTTGTTTTTGAAAGAGTAAATCTCACAGAATGAAACGGAGCATCAATACCAGAGGACCGGGGAGTTCATTAGACTTTTACCTGTTTGAAACAGGACTGCAGCTTTCCCCTCGCTCCCTCTCTGCAAAACAGTTTATAAACTAGAACTGTCAAGTTACAGTTCACTTCCACGTCCGTCCTAAATGTCACTTTATCATTTCATCCTGTTTCCTTTTTGCTACAACAGGCAATAAATACTTTGGTCTTTGAGACCCTGAGACCTTTTGCTTCCATTTTAGTTGATTTACCTTTTTGTTACCTGATGAAGCTGGCAATAAATTACATTTATTGCCGCCTACAAATCTCACCCGCCTTGTTGTTTCCCTTCCTTGTTCCAGGCTATTTTCCCTTTACATGTGTGTTAGGCCTGTGTACCCCGAGGCAGGCCGGAACATGTGTGTAACGTAAGTGTGTTAAATTGTCATAATTATAATATGAACTCTAGAGTTATGGCCAGAAACCTGTTTCGTGAGGTCACAGTGACCATTGACCACCAGATTCTAGTCAGTTTATCCTTCAAGTGGATGTTTGAGAACCCGACTACCCGAAAAACACAACGCCTCCTGTTTTGATAGTCGATGAATCGGTTTAATTGATTATTTACGAAAAAAAAAAGAAGTAAAAAGTCCAAATGTATTCAGCTTTTTAAATGTGAGTATTTTCTGGTTTCTTCTTTTTCAGTTGCGGACAAAACCAGATATTATTAATGACGTCATCTTGGCCTGCAGGAAAAAATATATATAATTTTTTTTGACATTATATAGATTAAACAACCAATAAATTGATCGAGGAAATAATCAACAGAATAAACGACGGCTCAGCTTCTACCTCCCCCTACCGATCTTCACTGACGTACAGAGCAGCCGTCTACACGGCTAATCAGAGCAACAGGGTCAGAGAACTAGAACACACACACACACACACACACACACACACACACACACACAGGCCAACATATCTGCATGTGGACTCAAGCACCTCCTTTTTCCATTAGCAGGTGACTCCCAGATGAATAAAACATAGCAGATGATCATGCTGCAGCAATCAGATTAGAACACACACACACACACACACACACACACACACACACACACACACACACACACACACACACACACACACACACACCATATACTGTACAATCACGGTTATGGCAAGACATGAGAGCCCAACCCCCGTCTGTCACACACACCTACAGGTCAGAGATAATCATAAAAAGTAATTGGTACACACTGCTGAATATATTAGTGTTTGATTTGGGCTGAATCTCACACACACACACACACACACACACACACACACACACACACACACACACACACACACACGGCGGCTCTCTGGTGGCCGGCCCACTGGAAACACGGCACAGTGTGTTAATCAAGACTTTTCCACATGATTTCCCTGTGGCGAAACCCCTTCAAGCAAATCCTATATGAATAGTGTCTTCTTTTTAATTCACAATCTTTTACAGCTAATTTCGAAAAAATATTTGTCTTTGATTGCGCCGTGATTAAACTGCATCGCCGCTCCGATTAGTCGGATAATAAAAGGTTTGACGCGGATAAAACGTGACGTTTTAAAACCTAGCAATGTTTTGCCCATCCTACCATACTAGAACTGGGCTATCTCCTCAACCACAAGGGCTATTTTAATAATGCAAAGTGATGTCATACAAAAACCCTTGTGAGATTACTTGTATATGTGTACAAATGAACATACAATAGTTCCTTATGGATCATAACTTTCCCTGTGGATCATAACTTTACACAAAATGCATCAAATCTCCCCGTACAAAGTCAGATTTCAGTCTAAAACCCTCCTTTTAATCATGCAAACCTGGCGGCCCTTTTAGCCACTCAAAATGAGTAAAGTGACCCGTAGTCACAGTTTGACCCGTAGCATCAGATCCTCTGCGACTAGAAAGGCCCGCACTTTTTTGCTGAACCTCGAACGCCTCCCAAAACACGTCAGCAGGTGGAAGCGGATCAGGCGCTCATTTTGATACCAAACAAAATGTGTGGGATATCGTTTAATCCCAAAGTAATATTTCATTTTTTTTTGCGGGAAAAAATTGTTTTGTTGTTTTCTTTGCTTGACAGGCGATTTGGTGGTTTTGGCGGATTCTGTAGGTCGTAAGCTTTATAGAAAGGTGCGCTAATCGCGTGTAGCATCAAGCTAACGCTACAAAAATGAATATTTTCCATAACGTGGGGAGCTCTTTCGTAGTCCTTCTCGAACTTGTTCATACTTTTGGCCGAATTATGTTTAAACCATGGACAAAAATGTACATATATACTCTTGTAAGCCAAGGATTTGCTGGTTAAATATAGATAATAAAACAATAGGTCTGGGATTGACCTCATAAATGAGCGCTCCTCCCCATAGGGGGTGCAATTTAAACTGCACGTGTCCTCACAAATGAACGATGCAGCGAGCTTCAGCGAGTAAGTCCTTAAGCGGTGGAGGTGGAGGTTTATCAGGATGTGAAGGTAAGCAACAATGACTGAAAGCCGCCACTTATTCTGTCGTTATCTTCCCTTTAACAACACAGTAAGCTCCTTAACCTCCTCTGCTCCACCCCTCTTCACCCAAGGCCCATTGTGGTCCTTTTTAGTAGGGGGGGGGAGAGATGCAGCTCAATGTTTATAGTCATAAAGATGTAATAAACGTTGTTTAGGAGCCGATACAAAAGTTGGAAGTTTAGACCACATCTGTCACACATGTTCTGGTAGCACTTGATAATAACTACACACTATTTAGCACTAGGAAACACTGAATTAATCATTTATAAAGCATTGTTCCAACAGTTATACATGTTTTATTCTTGATTAATAAGCTTGACTAATGTTATGCCTTTCATGATTGGGTTGTCACACCCAATGCATGTACACTACAATGCATGTACACATGTACACTACGGCGACCATGATGATGATGTGGCTCGGGGTTTGACACCCCTGCTCTACACTTTCTTCATTTTTTTTGTGTGTATTTAAAGAACAGTATTCCTCAGACATCGCTCAACAACTCCTGTGCTTTTATTTTGAAAGACGTGACCTTGTGTTTGCAGTGGACGGAAACTGTAGACTGACAAAAAGAAAACATCAGCACATGGCCCTTAACAACACAACTGACAGGAGGGGGAAAAACAGGGGAGCGGACAGGGAATCTAACACATTCGGTGACTTGGTATCTAAAATGTATGTAGATTTCTGCAAGATTTGCCTCTTTCGCCAATTGGAGAAGCATAATCGGAAACCCCCTTATTGTCAGCGTCCACAGGAAAGCCCAACAGCGTCTGAATGGCCGCGGTCTACTGGCTGCGGTTGTTAAGTTTCACGAGGCTGTGATTCTCCTGGAGGTCACAAGACGTCATTTTATAGTGACGTCATGTTTCATTCATTAATCCATCCATTCATCCATTGGTGGTGCCACCTGCCCATCAGGACTCTAACCAACCATTCACACCCATTTATAGCAATTTAGGGTTAAGAGTCTTGCACAAGGACTCATGGACATGGAGTTCGAACCGCCAATCTTCTGATTGAAGGACGACTGAGCCACAGCCGCCTCACTACGATGAAAAGGCTGCTATGGCGGACAAACATCACCACACATGAGTGCAACCGGACTTATTGGATCCAGGAGTCTCAGCTTTCCAGTCATGCAAAGTCAAGACAGTTAACGGCCCCAGAAGGCAGATTTGAGAGCATTTTTGTAAAAGGGAGACTCGTGGCAATCCATTAAACCAATTTTCATTCACGTAGTTTGAATCGCTACAATGTGGCCCGACTTCTAAATTGTTATTAACCGTCCCGACAAGAACGAAGTGGTTGGTGGTCAAGGATTTCAGATTTTTTTTTTTCTGGTTTAATCCGATACCAGAAGCTTCACTCGAGCAGCGAGCCTTCTACAGGAAGTCAAACTGAAACCGTCGTCCATAACCTCTCTTCAAAGCCACCTGACTCCTTTGACAAGAACAGTCATTTTACATCAGAGAACGGGGAGTGATTTTTAGGTCGGCCAAACAACAACAACAACAAATACGGCATTCACATTGTAGCCGCTTGTCTACGCATATCACGTGGTTTACATTCACATTATAGTTTCGATATATGCCGTAAAAGTCGGGTTATACGCCGCTACTACCTTCGGTCAGTGTCCCCGTTTGCTCCCCGCTGTAGCCAGCTGGCGCTCATGCTAGTTCCGCACTAACTTCCGCTAGCTCTCCGCTAACTTCCGCTAGCTCCCCGACAATCACCGAAGGTAGCGGGACCAGCCCCGGCTCTAGACCTGACTTGGGCATAGGGGACGCAGGCAGTAGCAGCAGGAGCGGAGAGCTAGTAGCAGCAGCGGGGAGCTAGCAGCAGGAGCGGGGAGCTAGCAGCAGGAGCGGAGAGCTAGTAGCAGCAGCGGGGAGCTAGCAGCAGGAGCGGGGAGCTAGCAGCAGGAGCGGAGAGCTAGTAGCAGCAGCGGGGAGCTAGTAGCAGGAGCGGGGAGCTAGTAGCAGGAGCGGGGAGCTAGTAGCAGCAGCGGGGAGCTAGCAGCAGGAGCGGGGAGCTAGTAGCAGGAGCGGGGAGCTAGTAGCAGGAGCGGGGAGGTAGTAGCAGCAGCGGGGAGCTAGCAGCAGGAGCGGGGCGCTAGCAGCAACTAGGATCAGCGTTAGCTAGCGCTGATCCTAGCTTGCTACAGCGGGACACTGACCGGAGGTAGGAGCGGCTTGTAACCCGACTTTTACGGTACACGTAGTATACTATGTACATACATAGTACACGTTGTACTGAAGTCAACGACGTGCAGCATATTATGATGAATAAATCATCGGCGCATTAATCCTGAAACAGAATGTGTGTGATAAAATTAAATAAATAAAAAGACTTGCTTCACCAAGGCGACCCGCAGCCTCTAATGGCCTCGACGCTGCATTTTATATGACATGGCATTGAGTCAGATTTTGCAGGACGTGGACAGCTGTGCAGCACAAACGAGTCGGCACAGAAGGAAGCAAAGATCTGAGGAACATTTAGTCTTATTTTGAAGAAGAAGAAAAAACACACAAGCGTTTGTAATAGCCGCCGTTTATTCACGTCGATTGTACGAAGGTATCATAACACGTTTGCCAATGATGTATTGATATTCTAAAACTGCTATGTGCAGCACATTTAAGTGCCTCTCAGCAATAACGCCCTAAAAGAGCATCTCTCTGTTTCCCTCTATTTAATCTCCCCCACTCCCCCACTCCACCTCCTCCCAGTGACTTCTGCCTTGTCTGGGTGTCATTAATCTGATGGTGGTGGAGTGGTACCCATTACAGTCGCACACCCTAAATCAATGCCTGATACACGGGTGTGTGTGTGTGTGTGTGTGTGTGTGTGTGTGTGTGTGTGTGTGTGTGTGTGTGTGTGTGTGTGTGTGTGTGTGTGTCTGTCTGCATATAGCAGTGAAGAATATTGGGATGTGCCCTCTCCTCTTCTGATTCCTCTCCCCACATTGCTGATGATCTTACTCTACAGGAGGGCTTAATGAGCTGACGGCCTTCATTTATAAAGAGGGGAGTGTGTGTGTGTGTGTGTGTGTGTGTGTATGTATGTGTGTGTGTGCGCGTGCACATACACAAAAATGACTCAGACTGTTTGTTTTAAAAGAGTGAACAGTGTGATAAATCACAAATGCTCGTTAAAAGTAAATATTTGCATGTACTAATTGGACTCATTAATGGAAGAGATATGTGTGTGTGGGGTGTGTGTGTGTGTGTGTGTGTGTGTGAAGAGATGAGTGAATACTTAAATATACACCACTGATCAGCCATCTAATTGGAGCTTTGTAATGCACATGCACGCTCACTCAGAGGGCTTTGTGTATTGGTGCGGGAGGCTGTGGGAGAGCAATGATTAATACCTTTCTTGGACACACACACACACACACACACACACACACACACACACACTCTCAGGCGAAGACTCTTCACTGAACCCCCGTCTCCAAAGAGGCTTTCAAGTAAATTGAGTTTGGGTTTAGGGTCCTGTTTATATTAATGAGTCCACTGCCGGTTGAGTTAGACCCAGTGCTCTGTGTTATTACCTGCTTGATAATGAAAGCCGGCTTGACTAGCAGCAGTCAATGCAGGCTGCCACACACACACACACACACACACACACACACACACACACACACAGAGCAGATCACTTGCCACTGGCTTGCAAGAATAGATTAGCTGCAATCTCCCAAGACTAGAAAATGACACCAAGTAGGAAATGCAGAGAGAAAGTGTGGCGGACCTGGCGGCTGGGAGGACTTTGACTACTATTACACACTAGACCTTGATCAAATGGGATTAGCAGGTAATTGAACGCGTTTGTTTTCCTCTTCCCGGAGTGGCAGATTGGCGCATTTGTCACGCGGGTCAATACAATGAGTGCCTGGAGGTTTAAGCTATTTTAGAGGTAATTTGGTAAACATCTCAGTGATCAACTTATCCCACTATGGAGCGCGCCGCTCATCGTTTACACCAATACAACGCATTGAGACCGATACCATCTGTGGTGTCACTGACGCTGCGCTTCATTGGTTTCCACTCTGGTGTCGAGGCCAGAGCAGAAGAAAATGGAGTCTCGGCATCAGGCCGTTGCTCAGCGCTACTGAATCCATAAAATGACAGCAAAGGAAGGGTCAAATACAGGTGTCTCACACGTCTACGGGATTAATGAGGGGAGTTTAAATGAAATAAATGCCGGGTGAAGGCTGGGCTCCGGCGACCTGCAATGCAGCAGCGGCCGACGCGACGAGCTCAGAGCAGGCGAGTGGAGCCGGGCGTTCAAACCCACCGTTTTATGGCGTGCGGACGGCACTTAGAGGGACCGCGTGATCGTCAGCTCATCTGGGCGGCACAAACGGCTTCATGTCAGCGCTGGAGACCGGCTCCTTTTAAGCAGCGTGATCAAACCGCCGGTGTTCTCTCTGCGCTCATTTACTAGAAAAATGTGCTAAAACAGTGTTATTGCTTGAACTCCAAATTATGTCATGAAATATTCGTGGTGTAACGGTAACTTTATGAACCGCGGATTAATTCTCGGCATTCTCGCTTTCCATTCGCCGATCCCTGATGACGTCACATTGTGAACAACCAATCAGGGTTGAGCTTGACTTGTGGAGGTTCAGTTCAGCGACATTATGATGCCTTCAGGCGCCGTTCAGTGAATACGAGCATTGGTGATGTGTTCGCATGTGATCTGGTGAAATGTGTGTCGTATGAATTAGGAGCTGTTTAACGTCCAATAGCTCCAAGTAGCTTATTATACGTTAATAAAACTAATAATGACAGTTTTTATAATCAATAAAAATACAATATTTTATTTCCTACTAATTTGAATCGTTTGTATAGATGACTATAACAAAGTAAAAGAATAACATTTACACTTTTTGATGCTTTCCACTGATTTTTGGGACAGTGGGGAAATAAAATAGTCTGGAGCCTCGTAGACCAGCCGCTAAAAATAATCCACAAAAACCACCCGTCTATCTGCCAATGTGGATCACCAACTATTGGCAGAAAAAAAGGTCTGTTTGCTCCCTTCTTTCTTTCCTGGTTGATTGACTCAAATCCTCGACATGATCCGGACCGTGTGTTATGATCCGTTGCGTTCCCATAAAACATACTTTGACCTTCTGTTAGTTAGAGAGAGCATTGATGCTAGCTCGTGAAGCTAAAGCCTGGTCTCAAAGATGAATAGAAACACCTCGTGCAGTCAGAGGTCCCCACGATGACATCAATCACAGAATCCACACAGCGACGACGAGCGAGCCGACCAGGATTGAAAGATCAGCGGGACGAAGAGGATTTAACTGCCGGGTTTCACTTTCAGGAAGCCGGAGATTCCATTTCCTCTGGCTTTGCAGCGTAATTGAAAAAGTGCACATAGTTTATGTGCGTTAAATCTCCGAGGAGTTACCTTCCAATGATCCCCAACGCACTGCGTTTCTTTCACATTTAAATTAACAACGCCGCTGTTTTTTTAAATTATGAAACACAAATGCCATCAGAATGAATCTTTAAAACAAGGTTAGAGCATGAAAGGGCGACAGCGGATCTTCATGAATCCCGAGTTCAAACGTTGAACTATAGGTGGGGGATATTTGTGGTAACTGCATAGCCGATAGCTGCAGGTTTGTTACGGCTACAGAAAAATATCTGCAGCTGCAAGCAGTGAAATCCAGAAGCTTTGCTCAGCATGAGCAGCCAACAGGCTCCATGTGTAGCGATGGAGAGTCTGGCACCCTGTGGGTATCACACTGGACCGGCCTTTCTGTGTGCGTGTGTGTGTGTGTGTGTGTGTGTGTGTGTGTGTCTCAGTGGTCTGCTGGTTCTCTGTGAGTGAAGCTTCAGCAAGCTTTAATAATTCACCGGTCTCTTTTAGCTCCCAGACAAACTGAGTTTTCACCAACAGGGGATTCAGGGAGCAAGCACAGAGGCAGCTTTGATTTAACTGGAGTCCAGTCTCTCCCTCTCTCACACACACACACACACACACACACACACACACGTAAATGAGAAGGCTGTGTTACAGTCCTCTGATATGCTGCCACACATACTTCCTGCAGCAGTAGCCTCTGTAGCTCCAGTGAAGTAAACAGCCAGATATCAGGGTGTAGTTTTGGTGCACAGACGGTAACTAAAATGTCAATATAATTGCTATATATATTATATATATATATATATATATATATATATATATATATATATATATATATATATATATATATATATATATATGTATTTGTCCAGCACTGGAAAGGCAACTAACTGCATAATTTCCACCATCCCAAAGTCACTTTGTTATTCTATAGTGGCTATTTGCAGAATACGTACAATTCAAATGAATAGGAAATGAAAGATTGGATTTTTATTTCACTACTTGGTTTAATAATAAAAAATAAAAACTCCTAGGAAGTTGAAGAGGTCCTAATTCCCTCTCTAACGTCTATTCAATATTTGCTGTAAAATCAAACAGCTGTTTATCTCCCAAAAATATGTTTTAAAGGATTACATTTGAACCCATGATGGAGTTATAATGTACCTTCACCCCACACTTGTTTTTACAGAGTAGAGCTTGAACGCACCATGCAAGGCAACTTTAATGAATTACAATGTAATAACTGTCTGGTAAAGTTAGCGGTTATACTGCTGTATTTTATTTGTATTATGTTGCTTTGTTATATTTCTTAGTTTGCTCTTGGATTGGTTTCGTTGTCTCATCAATTCCACCGTTTTATCGGGGTTTAAACTTTTACTTTTGTTGGGCCTCAATATTTCTGTTTTATTGCCTTTCTTTTTGCTCCGGCTGTCAAAGCACTTTGTAAACTCTGGTTGTTTTTCGTTGTTTATAAAAGGCGCTATATAAAAGTTATTATTAAAGTAAAAATTCCCAACTGTACTTTCTGCAGAGAAAGAGAGAGAGAGAGAGAGACCTTAGAGCAGACATTGATTGGAGAGCAACATAATGGGCTTAGTTATCAAAATGTTGTGTGAAAATAATCAAGACTGATTTTTAGAAGAGGCGAGTGACTTTTTCTTCTGATTTTTAGTTTTGAGTGTAAATAAATTAGGAATTTGCAGTTCAGTCACAGCCGACACAATAATGAAGACACGCAAACAAATAACAAATAACAACCAGGTGAGCGGAGATCCAGCAGAATCATTTGGTGATATTAAATATTAAAGTGTACATTACAGAGACGGTACCACAGACGTAATAACCGGACACAGGGTTCACTTGCATTGTATTTCCTGCAGGCGCCGGAGAAAGCTGCTGGTTTCCAGTGGTGTACTGGCCATCTGGCATCCCAGTAGTCCAGCCCAGTCTGTCAGTGACTCGCTCTTGGGGACCAGCGTGTGGTAACACTTTGCAGAAGATGTTGTTTTTTCTGGTCCGTGATTTACTTTTTGTAGCTAAACCACGAGCAAAAGAGAGAAGGAGCTTCTTTAGGTACGAGAAACTCTGGTTTGGCTCGAAATTACATGAATATTGTCATAATTTACCGTAAATTTGACTGCTGGACAAAGACACTAACTAGGAAACTATAAAAGATTGACACTTTATATCTTTGGACTATATGTATGTATATATAGTCCAAATATATAAAGTGTCATAATAATAGTAAAAAGAAAGACCAGACTCCTCCGATACGTTCTGCTCCGCTGGAGGATGAATTAAGACGAGAAAACAAACCTTACCTCATACAACTCAAAGTAAAATAACTTTATAAACCCTCAGACTAAAACTAAACTCCGTCACAGCACATGAAGCTGCTGCATTGAGCTCAATCAAAACAGACTTTTCTTCAACGATTTTTCCCAATTTCTTTTAAATTCAATTGTTCAACTCTCTGTTTTTAACCATCCTTTTTCCTTTTTATTTCCTACACAGTGTCGTATATTTAATTCACTCTGTTTTATGGTGAATTTGCATCTGCAGATAAAACTGTGAAGCATAGCTTTTCCCCCCTAAATACACAAAGCAGCACATATTACACCATGCGGGCCGTATTTTGAAATGCATTTTATGGTGAAGTGGAATAGTAAATGTGGTTTATCGTTGGGCTCAATACCAGAAAAAAGAGTTTTGGAAAGCAATTCGGTCATGGCTAACCGCCCCGTGTACGCCTGAGGCCGTCCTGCATCAAGAAGCTTTTTGGCAAAATGCATGAAGCAAAAAAAATAAAAAACTGAAAAACAAATCCATGTTATGGGTTCATAAATATACAGAACATGAAGATGGTCTCCTCGTGTGCAAACGCTGATTTAAGTATAACCAGGACTGCTCACAAAAGAACTTTACTCACAAATACATGCACACACACACACACACACACACACACACACACACACACACACACACACACGTGTATGACAGTGATCAGTATTGAAAAGGCTACATTGTAAACCCATGTCTAATTTCACAGATGCTGAACAAATTGTCCTCTAACCTAAAGAAGAATGTGTTCGTGCGGTTGGTATAATTGGTGCAACCTTGTGTGTGTGTGTGTGTGTGTGTGTGTGTGTGTGTGGGTGTGGGTGTGTGCGTGTGTCAAGATGTACGAACAGACACAATCACATAGATATTCCCCCTGCAACTTGAGCTCTCGTCACGCCTCCCTGACTTTCTCTCATTGTCTGAATCTGAGATGAACACACACACACACACACACACACACACACACACACACACACACACACACACACACACACACACACACAGAGAGGACGACCGATACAGTACATGAGTACGTCTCTGCATTAGGCTGCAATGCAGAACGGCCCACAGAGCCACACACACACACACACACACACACACACACACACACACACTTCACGATCCAGAGGCCGTCATGTATCTGCTTGATGCCAGTTGACAGCTCTTACTTCTAAACAGATTTACAGTGAAATGACACTCAAACGAGGAGCCTCGCTCACCAGCCAATGAGAAGCCAGCATTTAACTTCCACATACTATAACGTGCAATGCATGTGTACATTTGCATTAGGATCAGTATCTTTCGAGAGGCGTTTATTGAATGTCACTCTTTGAAAGCCTATTTCGCCTCTTCAAAATCCTGGCAAATACTTCATCGCATTAATTCCCATTATAATATTCATGGGTATTTAAAATCAAATCCTTATTTCGGTCCCCGGGAGACGATGGCGATAGCCCCGCAGACCCGTCAGGTGAGAGTGTATTGTTTCTGTTGGGGGGTTTCCAGCCAAAACCTGGAAAATCTATTAAGGCCCAATAAGAAAACGACAGCTAAAAAGCTCAACTCAGAGACCACATCCAGGCCGGAGGTTAACCTCCTTACAAACAACAGCTCCCTGATGGATGTGTGGCCGGACATGAGATGCTCTGTGTGTGTGTGTGTGTGTGTGTGTGTGTGTGTGTGTGTGTGTGTGTGTGTTTTCCTCTTTGTGGTGTACATCTCTGCAGATGCACCTCACACACATCAATCTAGCTGTCTGTAAATGGACTGTCAGAGGAAGTTGTTTGTGCTCCTAAAGAGAGGCCAGAGAGGAAGCAGGCAGGAAGCGGATAGAGAGGGAGAGAAAGTGTAGAAAAGAGAGGGAAGGGAAGCTGTGAGGGCGGAGAAGAGAGGCAACAGATTGGATTATTATATTAGTTATTATGTGGCGTGTACGAGAACCTGCTGCATTCACCAATTTTCTCGTATTTCAAATTTTCTCGTCGGTACAAACCAGGCGGCAACCTCCGATTCTGAAAAGAGAAGTATATGCGTCATGTGTTAAAGCTGCATTCTCTCCTGACCACCAGGGGGCGACTCCTCTGGTTGTATAGAAGTCAATGCTTCATGTGTTAAAGCTGCATTCTCTCCTGACCACCAGGGGGCGACTCTTCTGGTTGTATAGAAGTATATGCTTCATGAGTTAAATCTGCATTCTCTCCTGACCATCAGGGGGCGACTCCTCTGGTTGTATAGAAGTATATGCTTCATGAGTTAAATCTGCATTCTCTCCTGACCACCAGGGGGTGACTCCTCTGGTTGTATAGAAGTCAATGCTTCATGTATTAAAGCTGCATTCTCTCTCTTAAACCACCAGGGGGTGACTCCTCTGGTTGTATAGAAGTATATGCTTCATGAGTTAAAGCTGCATTCTCTCCTGACCACCAGGGGGCGACTCCTCTGGTTGTATAGAAGTATATGCTTCATGAGTTAAATCTGCATTCTCTCCTGACCACCAGGGGGTGACTCCTCTGGTTGTATAGAAGTCAATGCTTCATGTAATAAAGCTGCATTCTCTCTCCTGACCACCAGGGGGCGACTCCTCTGGTTGTATAGAAGTCTATGCTTCATGTGTTAAAGCTGCATTCTCTCTTCTGACCACCAGGGGGCGACTCCTCTGGTTGTATAGAAGTCTATATAAATGACTCTACTTCTCTTGATGTATTCAGTAAACATTGTAAACATGAGTTTATGTCTCAATCTCTAGTTTCAAGTCTTCTTCAATACAGCATGATGTTCATTTAGTAAATTACGGTCATTTAGAGTCAAACAGACCATAAAGCGGCATAAGCTTTAGGGTGGGGCTTATTGTGATTGACAGGTCGCTACGTTGCTCATCCGCATTCCAAACGTGGTCACTTCTGTTCACTGGTTGCACAAATCATCGTTATCTTGTTTGACAATCTCTTAATTATAGGCCAATATCATTCTAAATGTGTTCATTTAGCCTTACAATAACACCATTTATCTAAATTGGCTATTGATGACATTGCGCAACAACAATATTAACATCTCAAACTGCAAAACAACTTAATTGACCCGCCCCCCGTGCTGTTGATCGCCTCATTTGGCGAGACGTTTTTCATAAATACGACCTTCAGGTGACACGGCACTTTTTCCCCATTCCTTGACTTTAGCAGGTCGTTTAATTCGTCTGCTGACGCTGTAAAAGATAAATAAAAGAAAGTATAAACTTCCCCATATGGATCTCCAAAAGCAGGACTTCAATAAAGGACAAATGGAGGCAGCTAGTGAAGCATTATACGGAGGTACTGGACGTTTAATTCATCATTCTCATGATAAGTGCGGCTGTTAATGCACAGGTGGCCTTCAGCGCGTTATCTGAAGAGAAAGTCAGGATAAAAAAAGAAATGTTGGGTTTGAATCCCCCACTTTACCCGTCTATGGAGCGTTTCCCACTTTTCACATCAACAAAATGGTTGTGACAACGTTTCCTCAGGGGAAGGGAAACCGCTTTAATAATCTGATCTTTACCGCGTGGAACGGATTCCGCTTGATTCAATCAAACCTGTCATCAGATTAAAGTCATGTGTTCGCGTCCTCCGATCGCTGTTCTCCTCGCCGCCATGACGACAACACGCAGCGACAGGCTGATCTTTCCCAGCAGCCCCAGCGCTCCCACACCATCCGTCTGAGGCGCCTGAACGGTACAGTCGGGTGACATTTATGGCATGACAGGACACTTTTAACACATTCTCCACTCAACGCGCGTGTGTGTGTGTGTGTGTGTGTGTGTGTGTGTGTGTGTGTGTGTGTGTGTGTGTTTATGCATGCATGTGTAGGCGCAGGATGAATGTGACATTTCCGCGATTAGGGCTCGTGGGGCCAATGCCTCATTAAAGGTTATCTGTTAATTACAAGGACAACTTGGGGTCAATATGAGAGTCTCTCTCTCTCTCTCTCTCTCTCTCTCTCTCTCTCCTGTTAGCACCATCGCTAACAGCTAACGTCCAGCGGTTCCATTCAGTTCCATCGTGATGCTTTCAAGCTCTGTTTTGGGCGAAGGTAAATCAAAACGTTATCATGACGCGTTCACATGTATTGCTACTGTAAACTTTAATAAATCCAGATGTTTTCACAGCAATATAAAAAATAGAAATTACAGCTGAATTATGACCTGTTTATCCTCCCATCTCTAAGCAGCTTATAATACATTAATAATACATAATGCATTGTCAAAACTACTAATGACAACAAAAATACAATCTTTTATTGCCGAATAAAAATGTGGAAGAACCTACCGGAGGAGATAAGGCTGGCAGGATCAATAACATAGAATTGCTTTTAAGTGATGTCGTCCTTTTATGATATATTATGCTGTTATTTTGTTCCCCTGGTTTTGTTTGTATATTTTATTTATTTGTCTGTTTTGATTATTGTAGTATTCATTGCCTATGGTCCTTTGTGTTTACCGATATTTAAGTTATGTCTTCTTTGCTTCTTTTAAGAATCATTGAGCATTTGGAAAAGCGCTATATAAATTAAATGTATTATTATTATTATTATTATTATTATTATTATATGTAGAGCACTTTGTGACCTTTGTTTTTAAAGGTGCTCTATAAATAAAGTTATCATTATTATTATAAAATATCGATGAATATATAAAATATAGCATTTTTTTAAATAGATTACACCTAACTTATTATTTTTGGGACGGTGGCGAGAATTAATAGTCTGAAGACTTGTAGAGCAGCTGCTTTAACAGATCCAAACATAGATCTGTATCTGCCAATATGGATCATCAATGATTGCATTTACATTTAGCAACAGAAGAAAAGAAGAAAAGCATCCAATCCAAACCCGTAGGTTTTATAATCCGTTGCACGACAGTTTACAGCAACGCTCACAACACATGCACTGTACAAAGAGTCTCACTGTTGTGCGCCTGAGAATGATGCTCTGCTATCTGCTGAGGGATAGACAGAAACACACAACACAACACCACACAACAACACAACACAACACCAGCCTGTCTGCCTGTCTGCCGTGCAGACAGAAACAAACTGGATCTCCGGCATTCGCTCTCGACTCGGTTGGCACTTTTGGTGACGTCTCTGGAGAGCGCTGACTTAACGCTGCGTTACTGAAGCGAAACAACAAACAACTGCAAACTAAGAAGGTAATTTCCTCGATATTAAACTTTAATGACGCCCGTGGCTAAACTGGGTCGTTGCATCAGCAATTATCAGGAAACGACAAAGGAAGAAAAGAGGGCAGAAATAACAAAGCAGCGGTTAAACGTGTTGAGTGCAAACTATACATGAAGTTAAAAGTATACCAACGAATAACCAACATGTGAGGTTTGTTAACATTCGGCATCTCCCATTCCTTAATGTTTGATTGCAAATTTGTACGTCTACTTTCAATTCATGCAAGTGACTTCAAAAGGTCCTAAATATAAAATGTGACAGCTGAATGGCTCGGCATCAAGCCGCCTGCGTCCCTTTGATGGTTTCCTTTAGTGCTCCGTACAGCGTGTCCCGGAGTGTTTTGTATAATATCCACGGAGAGTAGTGTCAGTCTGGATCTGCCGCGGCAGTAATCTGTAGATGGGATTTTGACAGCCTCTTTTCAACCCGAGCATGAAGAAAATACTCAAGTTCAACGGCAGTTTTGGACTACGACCAAAAAAAAGGCACTCCATAGAGAGGGTGTGGTGCACCCAGTGTTGGGGTAGTTACTCAGAAAAAGTAACTAGTTACACGTTACTAGTTACTTCAGAAAATTGTAACTAGATTACTTTACTAGTTACTGTATTTGAAAAGTAACTTCACTACTAGTTAATTTACTTTCCATTTTTTTAAGCAAATGTCCACATTAATTGCAAAGATACATGGACAAACATCATGGCCCTTTCATCACTTTATTTTCAATTTTCAATAATAATTTATTATTATTAATTAATATAATTTCCAATAATGATAATCGCGCGAGTCACACGACACTTCCTGCATGAACAATCTACCGTAAACGTCGGGTTACGAGCCGCTACTACCTTCGGTCAGAGTCCCCGTTAGCTCCCCGCTGTAGCCAGCTGGGGCTCCTGCTAGCGCTCTGTCACTTCCCCGCTAACTTCCGCTAGCTCTCCGTTAACTTCCGCTAGCTCCCCGCTGTAGCCAGCTGGGGCTCCTGCTAGCGCTCCGTCACTTCCCCGCTAACTTCCGCTAGCTCTCCGTTAACTTCCGCTAGCTCCCCGCTGTAGCCAGCTGGCTCTCCGTTAACTTCCGCTAGCTCCCCGAAAACCACCGAAGGTAGCGGGACCAGGCTCGACACCCGACTTGGGCAGAGGGGTCGCGGGCAGTAGCAGCAGCAGCGCTAGCTAGCAGCTTGTTGCTATTGTTCATGCAGGAAGTGTTGTGAGACTCGCGCGGCACTAAAAGAGAACTTTTCGGACTGGTAAAAATGTCTTGGGTAACGCAGGAAAGCGCGTTACTGAGGTCTAGTAAAGTAGTGTAGTTACCAATATTTTGAGTGTAATGCGTTATTTTACTTCGTTACCTATAATAGTAATATCGTTACTGTAATCCGTTACTTTGTAACTCGTTGCCCCCAACACTGGGTGCACCTGCAGAACCGTTCAGGAAGAGACCCGAGAGCTCGGCACACTTTGTGCACAGCGTCATATCATGACAGGAGGAGATGTCGGTGCCTCCCCTGCATTTGGACCCCAAGAACTGACCGGAGAGCAGGCACAAACGAGGAGGAAAAAGTGCCCAAAAGGAGAAGTTGTAAGCGCGTAAATAGACGTGAGCTCTGGTTTAACTCGCTGAGGAAGGTGTCCGTGTGAGAGCGGCCCGTTTGGGTTGAGCTTTCTGGGAGCAACTGGCTCCGTTCCCCCCCGTGGTAATGTAATCATATTACCGCACACGAAGCTATTGTCATATGCTTCTGTCAAAAGAGTAATGGAAATGCTAGCAGGCTTTATATAAGAGGGAGAACGGGGTCTTGCGTAAGAGTGTAAAAAGCCCATGTGCAGGGCCTAATTTCACGCAATCAACAAAGCCACTTTGTGTCAAACCTTTGCTCTCTTTAAAATCCTCCTTTCAAGGAGCTGCAGGCCTCCGCATCCAGACCGGGACGAGCCGCACAGCAGCTCACGATTCCATTTCACACTGAATGGAATTAGCTAGTGGACCGACCTCGCAAAGTGGCTTTAAAAGATTTTAGTTCCGCCCGGAAACACTCGGCATGCCGCCGCAGTGGAAATGTGAAAGCAAGGGTGTGTGTGCGTGTGTGTGCGTGTGTGTGTGTGACGGAGCAATCGTGCGTCGGAAAGGGAAATGTCTAAAAAGAAATAGATTCATAAAAAAAAAAAAAGGTCATGACTAAAATGTCCTTTTACTTTCGCAAATTACCCAGCAGCGCTCCACTGCGGCGGCGGCCTTGAACATCAATGTGTCCGTTTCATCTGAAGCCAAAGCGTTTGCTTCTCGCCGCCGAGCGCCGGCACACCGCGGACGCAAGACGGGAAAAAAAAAAAGAGAAAGACCTCACCTGTCTTGCTCTTTTTCCACCCGTTTGTTTTCTGTTTGACTTTTTCTCACCCGGCT
>NC_136595.1:25634404-25679404 GCF_910589615.1 Taurulus bubalis | reverse complement strand
ACCAGTGTAGCCAGTAGCATCACCGGTGTAGCCAGTAGCATCACCGGTGTAGCCAGTAGCATCACCAGTGTAGTCAGTAGCATCACCGGTGTAGCCAGTAGCATCACCTGTGTAGCCAGTAGCATCACCGGTGTAGCCAGTAGCATCACCAGTGTAGCCAGTAGCACGCAGGTGGACTGAGTCATTCCACTCTCGCTGACAGGGATCAGCTGCAGCCAATTAAAGCTGCTGAACGGCTGACTCAGCATGACCTACACTTGATCCCCTTATTGGCCAATTGACATATTATATTAGAAACACATGAAGCGTGGAAGCTATAGACATCTCACATGAGCAGGCCGGTCACAAAGATTAATATCATGTATGATTACAGGCGGCAACCTCCGGTTCTGAAAAGTGAAACCTATGTGGAAGTGACTTAAACTTGCATTCTCTCTCCTGACCACCAGGGGGCGACTCCTCTGGTTGTATAGAAGTCTATATAAATGACTCTACTTCTCTTGATTTATTCCCCTTAGTAAACATTGTAAACATGAGTTTATGTCTCAATCTCTAGTTTCAAGTCTTCTTCAATACAGCATGATGTTCATTTAGTAAATTATGGTCATTTAGAGTCAAACAGACCATAAAGCAGGGGATGCTTTAGGGGCGGGGCAACAAGGTGATTGACAGGTTGCAGCCAGAGCCGTATACGGCGTCCCTATGTGACTCTCCTATTGCTCTTTTAAAAGAGTGCACTTTCATCATATTTTTACCATCTGCATGAAATGCTCTTAAAATGACAATATCGCAATTATTACAGGGACAATATATCGTCCAACAAAATGAGTTTAAAGAGCGAACTGTACACTATAATAGTGCCCTCCATCTTTAACCAAACTCTTTATGAACCTGACGACCCCCCTCCCCCCCCCCCCACTTACATAACTTCACAGTGTTGAAGTTCATAAAGGCCAAGAGCTGTATAGTTTCTTTCACACCCTTCAAAAACATTCAACATCAACGCATCAGTGAATTTGCAGCACAACAGACATCTTCATATCAAACACGTTGCCTTAAGCCACGATGACCTGCTGCTCCTCAATCTTCCAGAGCACATCTCCGCTTATGATGGACATTTTTTATTATTTTTCCTTTGGAGAAAAATACCAATTTTACACAGATATGCAGGAATCGAGAACGCTGTGCTCTGAGAAATTGACAGCCTGCATATCGAAATTCACAATAAGTGCATTCCTGCAGGAGCTTGTGATGAGCAGAGGCCTTTGTGCCTGTTGGTTTTGACCTCATATTTTTGCCAATTTCTCTTGCCGAAATAAATCATCGTGCACGAGTAGATTGACCTCGTCTCCCTGAGTACCGGGCCGTACATGTCTGCCATTATTACGCCCCTCCCCCAGTGTTTTATGTCCCTTTGTCCATCTGTTTGTGTCCCTGGCTTGTTTTCAGGAGGAGTGGAGAAGAGGAGAGCGTCAAGGAAAAGTTGAGCCAACTCTGAGCCAGACATTAATAATTGAGGAGGGCAGGAGGGGAGAGAATGGCTCCTGCAATATTCATATGTCATATTGACTCGACTGCCAGCCACTCGGCCGTGCACACAGTCCTTATGAAGTCTCACAGATGACTGAGTCCTCCCTCAGCCTCCTCCTCCAGCTCCCTTTCCTTACATCTGTACATTTATACCCCCCTCCCTCATATGCCACCTCCTGTTTCCTCCTCTCCTCTCCCCTCTTGCCCCCTCTTCTCCTTCCCTCTGCCACTTCTTTTCATCCCCTTCTCATCCGCTGCCATCTCTCAGAAGACTATGGCAAGCCCATGGGCCAAATTCAATTATAGACCAAATTAAAGGGATGCTTCTCAACTCTCTCCACAGACAGAGGGAACACACGCATGCACCAGACACGCCGAAGGGTTACAACACACATATTCACACTCAGCAATTGACAAACTCTTTTCAGACCGCGCCCTGGAGTTCGGCGTTACATCACAGACGGCGCTCGTCTCGCTGTCGCTGCACTTTCCGTCCTCTCCATCTCTTCGGGGGCCCCAGATGCAGCCTTTAATTAGCCATGCTAATGGTAACGTAGCTGCGAATGAGCAGCCAGCCCCCAAATCTGGGAGGAATATCTGATGAATTAAGACAGCAAAGCGGGGAGAACCGTCGTTAGTACCAGCCGGTCTGCATTTTAGCTTCAGCCGTGAAATATCAAATCCTCAGAAAGAGTCGGAGTGCTTCTGGGGTCAACCAATTATCGAGCGCTGCAGGCTACACTGGCTGCCTTTCAACGTGATTAGATCTAAACCCACCAGAGAGCATCCGGTCCACTTGTTCTCTCGTACAGAAAGCTGAGATTAAATAGCTCAAAATGAAATAAAAAAATACCTTTTTTCTATGTTGTGAATTCAAACGTCTGCGGCTCCAGAGGGGGATGCGATGCCAGGAGAGTCCCCTGCATCTTCCCAAAAACAGCCCCGGGCTGGAAGGGAGAACCAAGATGCGCGGGGATGTGAAATAATACCGCTGCTGTGAAAACTACAGCAAGTATGTTGGCAATTTGCATGTTTTTACTCGAAGGTCTTTCATAAGCGGAACAATTGTCGTGACCTCTGGGCAAATAAAATCCACTCAAAACCCCATAATAACATTTGTAAAAAACATGAAATAAAGGCATAAATTGAAAACGAGAGCACTGCGGAACATTCGTGAAAACATGACTTTTTAATAATGCACGATTTTTTTGTTTTTAATGGAACACAGGAAGAAGAAAAGAATAAAAAGAAACAGTAAAAATTCATATGTCTGCATGTAAAATAATGCATGTTGTTCATAATGTGCAAGAAATAAGACAACAAGGTATAAGATGAAATGTTTACAACTCCTGGGGGGCCGCGCCATGATGACCTTGGCGTGTGTGTGTGTGTGTGTGTGTGTGTGTGTGTGTGTGTGTGTGTGTGTGTGTGTGTGTGTGTGTGTGTGTGTGTGTGCAGGTGTTTAAAGTGCGTCACCTCTGCTCTCCCTGGGGACAAAGTCATAATAATCCTCAACAGATATCGCCTGAGGGTTAAACAATACATGGGAACAACAAACAATTCTCTCACACACACACACACACACACACACACACACACACACACCCCAACTTGAAAGAGCCATAAACCACCAGCCGCCCACATCGTCCTCACTGAACCAGGCCTGTAACATTACTCTGCACCAACACCCAGTTAATCACACACACAATATCAATTTGTGGAGCGCGAGCACAGCGCAGTAATAAATATGTAAATAACCCCACTGCTTGGGCTTGAGTGTGTGTGTGTGTGTGTGTGTGTGTGTGTGTGTGTGTGTGTGTGTGTGTGTGTGTGTGTGTGTGCGCCGGAGGAAACAAATAGTACCCGCAAGGAGAGTTGGTGTAAGCATTTATGTCATCCTGTGTTGAGACGACACACAAGTTCACACACACACACACACACACACACACACACACACTGAGAGAAGATAAAAACTCACAAAATGACCTATCCATGACAGGAACTGTGTACAGATGGATCAACAAATACAAATGGATCAATTGGAGAGCAGTGCATCCACCAACCTCTACACAAACACACACACACACACACACACACACACACACACACACACACACACACACACACACACACACACAATCCATGACTGTGACAGTGGGATGGGAGAGTGGGTGTCTGTCATTGTCCTGTAAGGTGATATCGGAGCTGATGTTGGTGACTTATCCAAACTCTTCATAATCCATTGTGTGTGTGCGTGTGTGTCTGTGTGTGTCTGTGTCTGTGTGTGTGTGTGTGTGTGAGCAGCCGACCAGGCCTGGTGTTGTTGATAAGAGCGGAGGGCTTAGTCCTCAGTCACAGGGACACACTCAGAGCATTAATGAGCCCACAGCACAGAGCAGAGCCTCCGCCAAAAAGGTCTTTATCAGCCACTAGAAGCCCATGTGTGTGTGTGTGTGTGTGTGTGTGTGTGTGTGTGTGTGTGTGTGTGTGTGTGTGCGTGTGTGTGTGTGTGTGTGTGAGACAGTCTGCTGTTTTTCTTTCCCCACATTCCACTGTATTTTCAGAAAAAGTATTCATGATCAAACACTAAAGAAATCCTATAAACTTCACGTCTCATTTAAAACCTTGCACCAAGTAAACCCAAAAATAAAAACATTAAACTCTAGGAGGCCATGATTGGCTCAGCTGACACTGAGAGTCACGTGACCAACATTCTGTGAAACTTTGACCTTTGACTTTGACCTTTGGCTGCTCAGAGGTTGTAAAAATGTAAATAATTCAAAGTATATAACATGTTGAGCCTTCATTTTCTTTCTCACCCCAATATTGGCAACACTTGTGGCAACTTGTAAAATGTGGTGCATGTAGAGATTCCATTGTTTTTTAATTTTGGTTAAAGAAATTATCAAAGAAATTCAGCTTCTTTTTTTTATGGTTTGTGGAAATTGTTTTGTTCCCCCTCCTTTGAGCCGTTTCTTTGAGCAGGCGGCTGCAGGTAAAGAGGTAAAGAGGTAAACAGGTAAAGAGGTAAACAGGTAAAGAGGTAAACAGGTAAAGCGTTAAACAGGTAAAGAGGTAAACAGGTAAAGAGGTAAACAGGTATAGAGGTAAAGAGGTAAACAGGTAAAGAGATAAAGAGGTAAAGAGGTAAAGAGATAAAGAGGTAAACAGGTAAAGAGGTAAAGAGGTAAACAGGTAAAGAGATAAAGAGGTAAACAGGTAAAGAGGTAAACAGGTAAAGAGATAAAGAGGTAAAGAGGTAAACAGGTAAAGAGGTAAAGAGATAAAGAGGTAAACAGGTAAATAGGTAAACAGGTAAAGCGGTAAACAGGTAAAGAGGTAAACAGGTAAACAGGTAAAGTGGTAAACAGGTATAGGGGTAAACAGGTAAACAGGTAAAGCGGTAAACAGGTAAAGAGGTAAACAGGTAAAGAGGTAAAGATGTAAACAGGTAAAGAGGTAAACAGGTAAAGTGGTAAACAGGTATAGGGGTAAACAGGTAAAGAGGTAAACAGGTAAAGCGGTAAACAGGTAAAGAGGTAAACAGGTAAAGAGGTAAAGATGTAAACAGGTAAAGAGGTAAACAGGTAAACAGGTAAAGATGTAAAGATGTAAACAGGTAAAGAGGTAAACAGGTAAAGCGGTAAACAGGTAAAGAGGTAAAGAGGTGAAGAGGTAAACAGGTAAATAGGTAAAGATGTAAAGATGTAAACAGGTAAACAGGTAAACAGGTAAAGCGGTAAACAGGTAAAGAGGTAAACAGGTAAACAGGTAAAGAGGTAAAGAGATAAAGAGGTAAACAGGTAAATAGGTAAACAGGTAAAGCGGTAAACAGGTAAAGAGGTAAACAGGTAAAGTGGTAAACAGGTATAGGGGTAAACAGGTAAACAGGTAAAGCGGTAAACAGGTAAAGAGGTAAAGAGGTAAAGAGGTAAAGATGTAAACAGGTAAAGAGGTAAACAGGTAAAGTGGTAAACAGGTATAGGGGTAAACAGGTAAAGAGGTAAACAGGTAAAGCGGTAAACAGGTAAAGAGGTAAACAGGTAAAGAGGTAAAGATGTAAACAGGTAAAGAGGTAAACAGGTAAACAGGTAAAGATGTAAACAGGTAAAGAGGTAAACAGGTAAAGCGGTAAACACGTAAAGAGGTAAACAGGTAAAGAGGTAAAGAGGTGAAGAGGTAAACAGGTAAATAGGTAAAGATGTAAAGATGTAAACAGGTAAAGAGGTAAACAGGTAAAGCGGTAAACAGGTAAAGAGGTAAACAGGTAAAGAGGTAAAGAGGTGAAGAGATAAACAGGTAAATAGGTAAACAGGTAAAGAGGTGAAAAGGTAAACAGGTAAATAGGTAAACAGGTAAACAGGTAAAGCGGTAAACAGGTAAACAGGTAAAGAGGTAAACAGGTAAACAGGTAAAGCGGTAAACAGGTAAAGGGGTAAAGAGGTAAACAGGTAAAGAGGTAAACAGGTAAAGAGGCAAACAGGTAAAGGGGTAAACAGGTAAACAGGTAAAGAGGTAAACAGGTAAAGAGGTAAACAGGTAAAGGGGTAAACAGGTAAACAGGTAAAACACCACGAGGACATTCACTCCAGTCCCACCGGTACAAGAACAGGCGACGCACACTTCAAAGCGTTGCACAGGAGGAACACACTCACCTGTGTGCGACATTGCAGAAACACAGTTGTCAACTCCCAACTTTTTGATGAACGGCTTCTTCTCCCTCTGATTTGTCATGTTTCAGTAACCAGGAGGCATCGCTTTCATCTGCAACAAAAAGAAAAGGTACAAAGCAGAAAGAGGAATGATGATGAGGCGTGAGCACCTGAAGTGTGTGTGTGTGTGTGTGTGTGTGTGTGTGTGTGTGTGTGTGTGTGTAGGTGTGTGTGTGTGTGTGTGTGTGTCGTTTTTTGAATTATCAAATGGCATCAACAAATCAAACGAGCAGCGTCAGATGAAAGAGGACCAGGCGGAGGGAGGAATGGAGAGCGGGTCTGAAGTGTTCCAGGTTTAGGACTCGGCATCAAGAATTTATGGGATCTAAGTGATGCTGGTTTGGGATTACAGCGGGGGAGGGGCTCGCCCCGCTGAAGCGTGATACTGCTGCTTGGCGGGGGGGAAACTGCTGAGTCGTGTGTACTGTTTTGACAGTGGGGGGTGTTAACAGTATACACAGGAGGAGGAGGAGGAGGAAGAGGAGGAGGAGGAGGAGGAGGAGGAGGAATAGTGGGGTGTAGACAGAGATATAAATCGGCGTAACATTAAATCTGAGGTTTCTCCCTGAACTTTGGGGACAGGTGACAATTTCAGCTCGTCATGCAACCAAATATGTTGCACAATCTCTGCCATGTTTGTAATTGTAAAAGGACTTTATTTATTTTTTCCATGAGATGATCAAATTCATATTTCTTTCCCAATTAAAAATAGAATAAAAAAGGCAAAATACGATTGAGTTCAGCTTTGAGTAGCAGGATGCCGATGACTGGCACACACACACACACACACACACACACACACACACACACACACACAGATGTAATGTTTTGTACAATTCAAATAAATATATATTTATTAAGCTCTAAATCACAAATTGGCCTCAGAGGGCTTTACGGTCTGGACATCAGGGATCTCACATCTGAAAAGGAAAAGCACCTTTTGCACCAACGGGAAGATCTTTATCAAGAGACACAACATGAACAGAGACGTCTTTGAAAAAAATATATATATACTATTCAGTAAACATATTAATTAAGATATTTGAAGAATTGTATTATAACAGCATGAGGACTCCTGCTCCTTAACTCAAAAAGGTGGAGATCCAACAAATCCGTTTTCGGATCCTATTCATTTTCTAGAATGAGAGCCGTGTTGCGTTCAATGTCCACAATCACGACAAGGGAAGTTCGTCCATCGCAGGGCAGCGGATCCAACAGATCCAGCAGATCCAACAGATTCAGCAGATCCAACAGCTGAACCCCGATATTCCATATTCTGTCACTGCATTGCTCATCCCTCTTCTCAGGTGTTTTCAGAAACATGTTTTAATGAGAGTCGAGCCGGGAAACCGAGTCCGGAGGTTCCTAAAAAACACCAAGAACACAGAACAGATCTGTCCTCTGGTAGCCTGCTTACAGACAACACACACACACACACACACACACACACACACACACACACACACACACACATACGAACACATAACACGTCTGGTTCCTTAAACAGCATGTGTCTGCTTCTCAGGCCCTGGAGTAATAGCAGTCATTACCGAACACGGGCAAGCACACACACACACACACACACACACACACATTGTCCGGCAGGTTATTACAGCGGCAGTGTAGCTTATTACCCGGCCTCAGCACCACTCAATTATTCAGCCCGAGTCCACGGGGATGGGATGGGGGAGGCTCAGCGGCTCAGTGTGCTACTTACAACCCGCCTAAGTAGGCCAAAGAGACGGAAACTAAAGTGTGACACACAGACGCACAACCAGCATCACCATGAAGACCGTGGACACTGGGAACTCCGAGCAATTCGAAGTGTGTGTGTGTGTGTGTGTGTGTGTGTGTGTGATGGTTGAGTCACTTTCTGGTGAAGGGGTACAGTCACAGGAGGCCTCACATATTGGCTGGTGGGGACAATTAACAGGCTAAATCTCTACATGGCCTAATTCTGACTTCACCATTTTCAGCGTGGCTGTCACCAGTTCATATATTCATAAATATATATATTTATATATTTTTAAACATCCTCATCGTTGCCGTATCTGCCCTCCATCGCTGTGAAAAGCATTTCCTTTCATAAACATTCCTGCAGATGCTTCTTATTAAGAAATAAAACCATATATACCTTTGCTAGATTGCCGAGACGCCGCAGAGGACGCCGCGACCTTGCATGAACCCCCAGTAGTTTATTAAATGCTTTTACAATCTTGCGGAGGAACACAGACGGAGGAGGCGGAGGGGTGAGAGGGTGGAGGGAGCAGATCTTATTTTAGAGGGAGATTAAGCGGAGCCGTGTTGAAATAGAAGCCCAGGCCGACCACGCCGAGATCTGGGGACTTATTAAAGGCTCTTATTAAAAGTTAAGGACGGCCCTAAGAACCGTACAATAGGAGAGAGAGAGGGTGGAGAAAGGATTGAGTTTAAGCTCTTTCTGTCCTTCCTCTTGTCACACACACACACACACACACACACACACACCATGACCATCTCCCTCCTCTCCACTGACTCCTCCTCTTTCTACAACCAGGTCAGCTAAATAAAGTTCGGGGTTTCAGCCTAATTCCTGGCAGTCTGAAGGCTTCACACGTGCAGCAGCATGAATTCACAGGTATTAGGTGCTAAATATAGATTTCAGAGCAAATCCCTTCCTTCTCCCCTTGTGTAGCTTCAGCGCGCTCATTGAGCATCACGCCGGCCTGGTGCCGGCTGATTTGGTTTGGTGCAATCCTGCGTGACAAAATCCGGTTATCCATCAAAGTAAGTGCACATATGGAGGTTTTCTTTTTCTCAAACACGGGAAAACCCGCCAGAAAAAGGCGATATAGCATTTTGCCGTGGCCAGCAGACGAGTGTGTGACGTCACAAATGCACCGGAGATGGAAAATGTTAAAGGTGGTTGCCTCTTTTTTTCATATCTGTTACTTATTAATTTTGTCTTACAAACTCTCAAATGAGTGTTGGAACGGCGGAAAGAAGAACAGACAATTTTGCTGAATTTCCTTTTGTTTTACGATGATCAGCGAGATCAAATGACCGTTTCTGTCAACGGAGTCCGGTGGCTCTGAGGAGCAAATATAACAAACATTATTTTCATATTTTCACCTATAACTTATTTTGACCAAACCTGAGGTGACGATCGTTGGAACTGTGCAAAGACGGTTTTGATGAGTGTTATTTGGTTTATTTAGATAGAATGAAGTGTGTGATAGATAGATAGATAGATAGATAGATAGATAGATAGATAGATAGATAGATACTTTATTAATCCCCAAGGGAACATTTCTTGTCATAGTAGCGCCGTACAACTTGAAGATACAAATAAACACACCAGATAAAAGATCAAATATATAAAGAAGCAACAGGGATGAAATGATATATACAAATTAAATTAAATTAAAATAAAGTAAAATATAAACAAGCAAGGGTAAAACGACTTTTCTCTTTGAGGAGAGCACATTCATTGTATGTTTTGCACGTAAATACATTTACATAATTGTAAAATGTCTAGTTTATTTTCTATACATTTGGAAATTGGGTGAATTAGCGCGTCCACCCGGGTGTCACGCCTCCATCACGCGGAGCTGCAGCTGGTAAACACTCACGACTACTGCAGAGTATTTTGTCCGGGGAATGAACGCCGACCGTGACCTTTCCCACTAAAACACAAAAGCCAGATGTTGGTGCAGGTTGTTGTTTTTTTGCCTCGTCCATTTGGAAAGGGAGCGCTGAACCACCTGCTTATCGACCCGGTGGAAGATGATGGCTTTGCTCGATCTAAACATCTGACGCCAGAGGGGGTGTTTTCGTAGGACTGCCTGGGATGGGGATCGAAAAACCACAACGTGTGCATGTGCGTGTGTGTGTGTGTGTGTGTGTGTGTGTGTGTGTGTGTGTGTGTGTGTGATGACATTAAAAAAAGAGAAACTGACAACAACAAAAAAGAATAAAAGTACGTGATATATCCATTTCCCTTCATGTTTTGCTTCCCTCTCTCTCTCCCTCCATCTCTAAAGACGACCTATCATCGGCGCTTTGTCCTTCAAACCCGAGCAGAAATTAAGCATAATGGAAACCATGACAACGAGACAGCGAACAGACAGCACTGCTGAAGCTGAGCGGGGATGGAGGGATGGATGGGGATTTCTGAGAGGCCCCGTGGAAGGGGAGGCAAACTGAGAAGATCTGTGGGAGAACAGACATGAGGATTCTCAACGCTGGTTATCAGCACCCCTCCTTTCATTTACAGCACATGCGTGTTTGAATGAGACAGACTGGAAGTTCATTTTCTTGGCAGACCTGCAGGACTTTGAGGCATTCATAATGCCAGTTTGGTGCTTTTGGTTCAATAAGTGCTGTGTGGGCGTTTTCTTTACAATTCTCAAATCACCCGCTGAATTCAGCTGGACTCAAACCAACGAGGATGATGCTCTCAGCCACGAAGGGTTTTGTCTTTGTTGTGTTTTTTTTTCATTTTTGCCGTGAACCCTCCGCTCGCAGCATGCGGTGGCTGGCACTTAGGTTGCATGCACTCCGATGTTACGCTGGTTTCCCCAGCGGCGGTAAGCTGGAATTATAATGTCAAATAAAAAAAAGTTTAAAAAACGTCACAGAAACAAACGTACGAGGATTAATGTGAAATTATTGTAATTTATTCCGGGGCCTAATCCCTCATAATATCCCTGGTAAGTAGCTGTAAGCAGGCAGACACATAAATCAGTCTCCCAAACACACACACACACACACACACACACACACACACACACACACACACACACACGTTGATGCAGAGTACTCGTCCTCTATTCCCTGAGTATCCACAGCAACAGTGGTGGAAGAAGTATTCAATATAAATAAATACTCTCTTGTACAAGTACAAGTCCTGCATTCAAAATCTTACTCAAGTAAAAGGACAAAAGTATTAACAAATATAAAAAGTACTTTAAATACGAAATAGTTCATTTTAGAATCACATTATATATATACGTATATATATATATATATATATACGTATATATATATACATATATATATACGTATATATATATATACATATATATATATTACTTACTTATTATATTAATACGTTTATAAGCAAATTAACTTGATTTCCTTGTCTCACTTTGACGTTGCAGCTGGTTTACCGTGGCTATAATAATGTGTCATTAGTTTATTTCAATTTTTTTATTAATATTATGAATCTGCAAAGTAACTTAAGCTTCCAGATGAATAGAGCAGTAAAAAATAGTCCAAAATGTTTATCAAATGGAAATACTCAAGTAAAATACAAGTACCTCCAAATTATACTTCCACAGACATCATTATTGCCTCACTAAGATGGTTTAACCTAATAAAACGGTCATTTCCGGCTTGTTTAGCCCAATAAACTATCATTTTATAGCACCATTTAACTGAATAAATTTGCACTTGTTACATATTTTAGGTTGAACAAGAATTGTTTTGCTAATTTTGCCAAATGAACCACAATCGATAGCATATTTGTCAAAATAATTTGAATTTATTGCGTATTTTAGGTGAAAAAATTATGTGTAACGTTACCATCTTTTAGCTAATTTAGCCTAAAATAAATAACCAAATAAATTTGAATTGACAGTCAGTTTTAGCCAAATAACTTACATTTAACTAGTAGCATGTTTAAGCTAACGTAGGTTAGCAAGCTTGCTAACGGCAGTTTGCACGATCTTATAGCCAAATTCATTTGAACTTAAAGGATGTTTCAACATGTTTAGCGAGCCGAATAAACTAGAACCACGCTAGTTTATCGAAAACAAACGAAGCATTGTATCTTGTTAATATGAAACAGTCTTTTTAAAGCACAAATAAAGCATAAAACTCACCTGTGGCTGGTTTATTCAAGTAACGTTCACATTTTTTAGAGGGGTCGTCTCTGCCTCTATCTGGTTGCTTCCTCGTGTTCAAAAATGTCGAAGCAGTTTTCCGTTTGACTAGTTAACTACACAACTGTAGTGCGACTCATTCAGAAGCCACAACAAACCCTCAGGTGACCTCCTATGTTTATGTTGTGCATCAATATACCAAAGCAGATTCCTTGTAAATGAAACTTTTTTTCAATAAACTGGATTCTGATGACATTAAAGTGTGAGAGTCTGCACACGGCACTCCAATCAGGACAATGAACCAGACACCTGTGTGAGTTAGGGACATTAGATTGAAAATAAAAGTGACGTTTTAAAATTCCAGAAACATGACCATAAAATAGAAGAAAATTAAATATGAAAAAATATATATTCAAATGTGTTTTTGTTTTTTTTACAGAAAAGAATATAATGTTTTTGTGGGACAACTTATCATTATATGTTTCGCATCACAATCAGTGCAAATAATGGACAGCAAAGTTTATATAAATCTTTATTATTTGCACAGAAAAAACAAGACCTACAATCTCTCTTGGTACATTGAGTTAGGAACCCATGAAAGCTCTGCCAAATATTCTGAAGAAAGATTGTTATTTGAACTCAACAGCCAAACTAATTTATATTTAAGCAATAAGGTACGAGAGGCAGTACTGTGTCGTGCAATAATGTACTGTTCAAGGGAGTTTTTAAAACCCTTGAACTGTACATTATTGTAGACACAGTACTGCCTCGAGTACCTTATTGCTTTTATAATACGGGTACCTGCGACTTTATAAATAGTAATAGTAAGCTCCCTTTCAGCACAAAATAGTTGTAGCCACCAAACGTTGTGTATCGCATATCAGCGACAGAGAAAATGTTCCCGTACGTGTATGGCGGTTCTGTCCGTCTTTTCTCCGTCATTTTTCTCCTCCATGATGTTTAGAGAACTTGCCTCGCGTGGGGAAATTACCGACGTAATTATCTCTCACTAGAAATTATCACGATTTTGTGGTCAAACCCTTTTCATTCCTCATCTCATTTTAGGGAGGAAGTGACGTGTGTGTTGTCGTTCGTTATGCTAGTGTGGGGGATGCTACGTGAGCTTGTTAGCTGTTCCGTTTGAGCTAACGTTACTGTTAGCGAAGAGCCTCGTTGCAATACTGTGAACACTCAAGCAATACACCTGCAAGTTAAGGAAACCAACGTCTGCGAGTCGTTACTGCGGACGTTACAATATCAAAGTTTACACCAACATGTTTGGTAACTGTCAAGCTTGAAATGACAACTAACGGTCGCGCAATATAAATCTACCTGTTATTTTAAGTGCCCACTGATGTGGAACGCTCTATATGTAAACAGCCTGTACAGTCCTTTATGGCTGAATAAACTACACCTCGTGACTCACTCTCAACCAATTAGAATGCTTGATTTGATCTACCCGTATTATAAATTAAAAAAAAAATATATATATATATATAAACAATATATATATATACATATTAAAATATGTAAAAAGTATGTATATACACACACACCACACACAATAAATACACATTTATTTTACATAATGTTAAAATGCAAATGTGTTAAATGTAGAATCCTGACCTCACATGCGTTTAAACTTTAATTTTTCTGTGTCAATTTAATATTGTAATCAACCATCTTCTACCTGACTTTTAACACCTGTCCTAAAGTAAAGTGTACTGTTGCACGCTGTTCATTTTTCCCCATAAAAAAAACTCCACTCTCTTAATTTGCTCAGCCCGAGCTGCGACTTGATGTATGCGCTGGAACAGCAAAAGCTACCGGTGTCAAAGCAGCTGAGGAAGACTGATTTAAACCATTTCATCTCATCTCATTTCCACATCCTCTGGTGCCCCACCACCACCCACCTCTGCAATCTCCCTTCCCTCTTTCCCTTCATTAGATCGCCTCCTCTCCTCGCTGAGAGACGGAGAAGAACGCTGGTTATTCAAATCCAAATCAACACTGACAAAGGAGCAGATGTAGAGAGAGAGAGAGAGAGAGAGAGAGAGAGAGAGAGAGAGAGAGAGAGAGAGCTTGTACCTGACGTTGTTAGTATTAATGTGATTCCACTGCGAGGGTCGGGATCGATGCAGTCAGATGAGGGACTGTGTTAACATCCTAATCTCTAATAGCATCAGAGCAGCCAGACTATAAAAACCTCTACCAGCTCAACCATGCGCACACACGCACACGCACACACACACACACACACACACACACACACACACACACACACACACACAGATCGAGATAAGAGAAGACGGGGGAGACACGAGGAGCCATTAGAGGAAGACCTGTATTGTGTGTTGAAAGAGATCACCCAGATGGCCTCGATGACCCCGGCGGTTCCTTCACACAACGGGCCGCGCCGGTCCGACGACAACCCGGATTTCTAAAATCATTCGACACTAGAAAGGCGAGATCGATTTTAGTACATTTTCGAGCCCTCTGAGATAAGAAGTTTAAGCTTTACTGAGTGAAGCGTATGACAGAAGCAGGCACTGTGCGACCAATTAGCTCACACATGAGCTCACCTTGTGGAAGCAGTGTGTGGGGTTTTAGTGGCATCTAGTGGTGACGTTGCAGATTGCAATCAGTTGAATACCTCGACGCTTCTCCCTCGTTTCTCAAGCGTGGCGAAGAACGACGGTGGCCTTGAAGGTAGCGTAAAAAGGTGAAAGGCTCTCTCTGGAAGCGGTGTTTGGTTTGTCCCTTCTGGGCTACTGTAGACTCATATACACCGTAAAGAGGACCCGCTCCCTATTTAGATGAAGGGCTCAGTTTCAGGTGATTACACACGGATGAAAACATAGTTTTATATGTATATACCGTAAAAGTCGGGTTACAAGCCGCTACTACGTTCAATGGGTGTCCCTGCTGTAGCCAGCTAGCGCTGCTGCTAGTTCCCCGTTAACTACCGCTTGCTCTCCGTTAGCTCTCCGTTAGCTTTCCATTAGCTCTCCGTTAGCTCTCCGCTAGTTCCCCGACAACCACAGAAGGTAGCAGGACCAGCCCCGGCTCGACGCCCGACGTGGGCAGAGGGGACGCGGGCAGTAGCAGCAGCAGCGGGGAGCTAGCAGCAGCGTTAGCTAGCAGCAGCGTTAGCTAGCAGCAGCGTTAGCTAGCAGCAGCGCTAGCTTGCTACAGCGGGGACACCACCGAAGGTAGTAGCGGCTTGCAACCCGGCTTTTGCGGTATGTTGATAATATATTGATTGATAATATACAAACCTCCTCAAGTGTTGTTGGCATCATCTCTGGTGGAATCCTACAGTAAGTAATCCATGAAGTATTACGCTGCAAAAACAACAACAAAAACACCTACAAGTCAGAAACATGGCGGCGCCAACCGTGAACCGTAAGCAGATAAAACCTTTTCCTCAATTTTTACTTCATGATGCGTTTGTGCTGTAACAACCCAGCCTTCTTGAGCACCACGGTTTTGCCCTATTTGCTAAATAAAATTTAAAAAAATACAATTATGGTGGCAGCTTTGTATCTTCTCAGTGCTCAGGAAGTGACAAATCTAAACCTGGCAGTGAAATGCAAAGAAGAAGAAAAAGATGACAGCTGAGGAACAGGCATTTGACAGTTTGCCACAAAGAAGAGTTTACATGTTACGTGTGGACTAATGGATTTAAACGATCAGAAACACAACAACGTACGGTCAGAGTGTCAACTGAGAGACTCATGGGGGAAAGAGGGTTCCCGTCGACCTCTGACCTTTGTGAAAAGTTTTTTGCTGATCAAAGTTGGACAAAAAAGCAATCTAATCCTAGGGCTCCGTTGCTTCAAAACATTCCAGATCTAATCTCACTCATTAGTCGGCCTCTGGAGTCCGCCCGTCTCACGCTGCAGACACGAGCGCCGAGACCGGCGTGCATGCACGTGAGCGACGGCGTCTTTAATTACCCAGGTAACACAGCCAGATGCTCCATCACTCTGGCAATGGCAGTGATTAAAAGCAGTAAAATATTCATTTCAATCAGACACCCACATGCCACATGTATAATTAATGCACAGCGGAAGGACACAGCAACTTTTTTACCCCACACACACACATTTCCATCACCAAATCCCCTTTGCACGTCACAGCCAGCTGCTGCAAATATGTGTGTGTGTCAGGAGTGGATCCGGGAAATGGAGCTGGGGATGAGCCACTTCGAGCAACGCTCCACAGGGAGGTCAGAGGGCAGCCAGACTGCATTCTGGGACATCGTTCAGCCACCTACACAGCAGATGTGTTGGGTTGCTCTCTCACCGCCCCGACTCTCTCTGGGAGTGGTTTTTTTTGTTGGTGGAAACTGCATCCCGAGTTTTTCCGTCTTATTCAGCGTTCTCTGTTGTGGGTGTGCAATACCTCCTCTTCCCAAACGCTGCTCCGCTTTGGCGATCTCTTGAAATACCTGCGAGCGGTTTGTCAGAGGTCTCAGAAAACAGTCTGATGTCTCTAGTGGGCGGAAGAATACACAAACACACAACAATCCCAGACTTTGAGGTGAACCTGCAGACATGCGAGCAGACACCTGGCTCCTGCCGAAGGCTGCTCATGTGAAACCAGCATAGAATAGAAGGACTTTCCCTTCAAATATGTAGAGAAACGTGTGATTTAAATGATAATAACTCCAAAAAGATGTTCTCTTTTCACAAACCTGAAATTAATCTGTTCTCCTGTCAATCCCCACGGCTCCACTTTGTCTACTTTCCATTTCTGTCCTCTCAATCCCTCCGACTGGCGTCTCTTTGTTTTCCTTGATTAAGCCCTCTGTCCCGGTATTGTTTAGACTCCAGCAGTAGGCTACAATTACTCAGCGCTCTGTGTGTGTGTGTGTGTGTGTGTGTGTGTGTGTGTGTGTGTGTGTGTGTGTGTGTGTGTGTCAGTGTTGTATCACGCTCATTACAATTACCTCCGGGTGCGAGCGTGTCATCTGTCGCCTGCTCGTGTTCCAACTTCTCTCCGAGCGGTGAGGGAGCAGCATCCAGGTGGGCGAGTGTGTGTGTGTGTGTGTGTGTGTGTGTGTGTGTGTGTGTGTTCTATTGGAAAGGAACGACAGCTGTGGATCCCACCCAAAAAAAAAGGTCAAATCTTTGTGACCATCGCAGAGGAACTCTGGATTTCGCTCCTTGTTTCTTGTATTCGAGAAGCAAGGAGGTGCAACAGTTGGCCGGCGTTACAGGAGCAGACCGGTAGGAACTCCAGTGGCTCTCATGCGATTACGACGAGACTGAACGTGCGTCTGATCAGCTGAGAGAAGGCCAAGCGAGGGGCGTTTCCCCTCAGGAGCCGGCATGAATAAGTAAATGCTGCTGCTGCTGCCGCCACACATCCTCCTCACTTCAGAGGAAACCCGTCGCACATCTCCTCTCATCTTTCACCCGCTCTCCTAATCTTTGGCGTGGGAATCAGAGCGTTATCTTCTTCTTCATCTTCTTCCTCTTCTTCTAAAATGGCACATTTCCTCATTTCTGCTGGTGATGAATACAAAACGTTGATCCACTTTGAAAACAAGCCAAGATATATACCGGTATATATACAAAAAAATAAAGAAATCTCATTTTTTTTTCCAGTTTTTATTTTAATTTGTTTGCTTGCCACTTGCAAACAGAGCACATTATTGATATGCATTATGAAATGATTTTTATTGCACGTCGGCCACTTCCTGTAACGTAGAACCAGACCAAAGGACCCACCTGTCAGCTTCCATAGCCTGATGCACGACATAAAAACACAGTAGTTACCAGTGCCGGTGCGTCAATAGAGGGCGCCGCTTCTCTTAAAATTTTGCGATGAAAAAAAAACAAAAAAAAAACATTATATACCAAATAATTTAAATAAGAAATATATCGTGTTGACGCGCTAAATGTGTGTGGGAGACCGTAAGCCCCTGTCAACAACCACTTAAAACCAGTTAAATGTGACCAAATATAATATATCGCCGTTCATCATCACTGAGGAAAGCCCCTCCCCTCTCGGGGCGCCGGCCAAATGGAAGTCTATGGAAGCGCGCAAACATTTCAGGGGCGTTACGGCGAGGACAGCTTCTCATTGGCGGATGAAACGAGAATCTTCGAGTGCACAAAAGTGCGCCCTAGCCAATGACATTGTTTCTTATTGCAACGTGATTGGACTATTCGTCGAATCAGAGACCTTTATCAATCCCTCACAGCCCATATAGCTCCCACGTAGCTACGCGAGCAACACTAGCAGAGGCTTTGATTATGTCAGTATGGCGACTGAAAACTCTGTGGCATCTCTACGCAAAACACCTTTCAACCGACAATCAGATGTTGACAAGAAGAGGCTGAAAGAGTTGGGACCCGAACGTCCGGATTTAAAACTTCAGCAGCAAAGCACTGACCGCGGGAGGACGTACATATATGCTAACCGGCGCTGGTTAGCTGGATGCTAAGTGAGTAATGCGTTTTTTTGTTTCCCCTGTCTGTTGTTCCAAAGTCCTGGGACTGAAACACTCTGGACTACAACGGGGATGAGGGACCTAAAGCACTTCACCGAGAAGTGTAAGAAGCACGAATCTTGCCGCAGCATCTAGCTAACAGCATGAAGCTAAGCCTGTTTGGGATAATGGACTGTGTGAAGTTCTGTGGTGCATTTGAGTTGCCCTGCGTGGTCCTGATGAGAGCGAGAGCTCTGATAACCCAGGGATATTCCGTGGCTTGGTGGACGTCGTTGCCTCACTTGACAGTGCACTGAAAGAGCATCTCCAGAGCGCGGCTGTGTTTAAGGGAACATCCAAAACAGTCCAGAATGAGCTTCTTGACTGTATGCTGTCTGTTGTGAGGGAACAGATCAAGTGAAGTTCAAAGCAGCGATTTTCTATCGATCCAAGCAGATGAGACCATGGACATTAGCACACAAACCCAGCTTGTGCTTCGCTACATCCATGGTGCTAATGTGGAGGAAACGTTCTTTGAGTTCATCCCTCTGCAGTCAGCTACAGCAGAGGCCATCGCCGTGGCATTAAAAGAACGCCTTGCTGCCATCCTCCCAGGTGAGCAGAAAAGTAAACTCATCTGCCAGGCATGTGACGGTGCCAGTGTAATGAGGGGTGCCACTCCAGGTGTTATTGAGTGCTCTTTAAACCGCGCCACCCAACTGCACCCCCCCCCCCCAAAAAAATGTCACCAGCCGCCACTGGTAGTTACAGTTTAACCACGTGCCATTTGTTTCAGTACACACGTACACACACACACACACACACACACACACACACACGCGATTACTAAGATACGAACCATAACCGCCTCCCTCATTTCCCTGTGTGACTGCTCCCGCAGGCTGTTGTTGTAAATAAGGATGTTTTCTCAGTCAACTTGCCTTGTTAAAAAAGATTTGACAAAACCTCATTGAGGATCTCTCAAAGCCTGACGGTGGATATTGGCATTCCTTTTTGTTCCTTACCTGCAAAGAAAACCCGGCTTATATTTACACCGATAAGTCCCTCAGGGTAAATAATGTATAAAGTGCTGTGTGTGTGTGTGTGTGTGTGTGTCATGAGAATGCCGTAGTCATAATTAGAATGTAGATGTCCTCTGCCTGCCGTGGAAGCGCTCGCCAGCGCGTCCGTTGCCCGATGTGTGCGTCGATGAATAATGCACATTATTAATCCGGCACCGTATGGAAGCTTTTGCCGACATTCATTCAGCATTTCCCCCTCCTGTTCCAGGTTGTCTAATTAACGCGGGTGACTTTTTCCACCACCAATTTTCTCCAGAGCTACTACTTCTTTCTACAGTACTAGCAGCAGCAGCACTTCACCCTCCATTGACTTGAATAGTTCGATAAATATGGTGGCCAGTCAGCTGGGCTGGGATCCTTCCACCTCAGCAGGAGCCGGGACAGCGGCTGCTCCGGCTAACGGTTCTTTCGTTTCTTCATCCACATTTGAGGATGAGGGGAGGCCGGTTTGGGCGAGCAGAGCCTGTCCGGTGAGGAGGGAACCCGGGCGGTGGGGCAGGTGGGGCTTGAGCGCCCCGCCTCTCTCCTGGTGCTTGGAGGTCTCCAGCAACACGCGCACACTCTTGGAGAAGACGGCGCGCGGGTCGGTGGCCGGTAGAGCCGGGCAGGAGCAGCTGTCCCTCAGCTCCAGAGCCTGGACGGAGACAAGAGGGAAGAGCGAAGCACACTCAGTCAGTACCGACCCTTCATGGCCTCACACACGGAGTCCATTAGCGACCAGAGCAGGGTGGATACGATGCGTTTAAGTTTGCAGTGCAGAAGAAGAAGAGAGCAGTTCCTTGTTCTCTGTCATTTGTGAGAGGTGGATAAGATATTTGATCAGGTCAACACACTTTTGACCGGAGTTAAAACATTAAAACAGCGAAAAGGTTTTAATCTCTTCCTTAATTATGGAATATTAAACATCTGTAAAAAAGGTAGAAACCTTTCTTTTACTCATATTTCCAGTTTTTAATGTCGAGATTTAACATTGAAAGGCAACGCCAAGATAACCCTGATGACTGAAAACAGGCTCAAACCAGACTGATGATGGGAATGTCATTCGTTTTTTTTTTTTACCATAAACCAAAAGTATAGGACAAACTGAACTTCAGATCCTCTGGGGAACATGAATACCTGCATAAAACCTAATCTCAACCCGTCCCG
Source organism: Taurulus bubalis (assembly GCF_910589615.1). NCBI lineage: Eukaryota > Metazoa > Chordata > Actinopteri > Perciformes > Cottidae > Taurulus > Taurulus bubalis. Next base: position 25,658,628 of record NC_136595.1, on the reverse strand, counting down.
TAGCTGTTGGAACATATCAGTCTGAACCAAACTTGCGGACTGAACGCCAGAGACCATTTCCAGTCCTGGAGGTCTACGAAATATGACTAAAGACAAGAATCCCATACAGGTTAGATACCTGCACTTCAAAGCCGAGACATTTTCTCTCTCTGTCTGTCTCACACCCCCACACACACACACACACACCCACCCCTACACCCACCACACTCATTAATCTCTCACTTTAGAATCACCGACAAGACTTTTATACGCACACGCACTTGGCTTCCCACTCAACAGGCTCTCCCTCTCATGCTGCCGGTGGACTTAATGCGCTTTGCTTAAGGATGATGAGCCCACTAGTGGAGGCGGAGCGCCCTCAGAAGAGTCGGGTTAAGTAGCTCGATGCCGTCACCTCTCGCAAGGTTAAAAACATCACATTATGCACCACTTTCACCAGCCTGAGCTCAGCTGTTAGCCGGCTCATGTGTGGCTGCCGCGCTGGATCCAACCGAGTGGCTACCAGAGTTGCAAGCGCATGCACGTGCACGCTCATGCGCGCTCATGCACGCAAAAGATGCAGGCGGATAAATCCCCAAAACAACAGCACTTCACTGCCTGTGGCTGCAGCCTGGCCTCGACCACGACTGCTGCTGCTGCTAGAGGTCAATCTACCACACGGGGCTGTGAGAGGATCCGCGGGCACAAACATGTAACACACACGCACACACACACACACACACACACACACACACGACACAGGCACCTGATGGACAATTAGTGGTTTACCCATCTGTTCCTCTTTCCCGCTCGGAGCGTCTGACGGCGCTCACACAGTCCAACTCTCGCTCAAGGTCGAATTTAGGCGAGTACATCTTTCTCCTCTCTTTCGCCTCAGACGCAAACAATGATTGTGTGAAGAGCCGACGCGTTGCAGCATTTAAACATGCCGTCTTCAACGCCCACAGTGTGGGAACCCTCGAGATCGCACCGCTACCGTGTGCCACTGCTTTTCTTTCTCAAGCCTCAAAGACATTTATTAAAATCAGGCCCATGTGTGGCAAAAAAAAAAAAAGATTTCCTGTCTTCTAAAACCTTGCATTTTTATCCTCTCCTCCCCGAGCCTCTTCTTCCTCTCCTCCCTCCTCGCCACATGTCTGCGGGTGGATACACGCCTCTCCAGACGATTCATTAGTTACATGAAGACTCCTAAAGCTCAACAACAGACGGGTGTCGTCCTCTCCGCTCACACAGGGATCAAAGAGTCTTCTGCTTAAGACGAACCTGTGAGTCAGAGCAGCGGGAACGCGTTTACTTATGTAATCGTGGTTAATAAAAAAAAACTGTGTGCGTCTGTACCTGTGGCATGATGCGGTCCAGGTGAGAGAATCTGTTGTTGTGCGACGGGTGTGTGGACATCCACTCGGGGAAGGTGGGCTCTCCTGTCATCTGGTCTCTCATTTCCATTTGCTGCCAGAATACAGGGCCTGCTCGCACATCTGCACACGCCTGGGAAGGACACACACACACACACACACACACACACACACACACACACACACACACACACACACACACACACACACACACACACACACACACACACTATGAGGCATCCCATTCTCGGTCTTGAAAATCCACACTGACAAATCCACTGAGTTTAGTTTGACAACAGTGTCCCCTAGTGGCCAGGAATATAATTTGACTGTTAAAACATTAATAATAATCCAAAGAAGCAAAAAGGTTTAAAATATATTCCTTAACCGTGACCCCCTCCCCCCCAACATAACACATGTTATATTAAAAAGGGGTATGCAATTTAGTATTGCCCTTTTATAAAGTAGGGGGGCTTAAAAAATAGAATGGCCAACTTTTAGTTTACGGCATAGTTCAAGCTCCAAAAATGCTGGATCCTTAGTTTTGCATAATGCAAAACAAAAAAACAAAAATCGCATCTTTCATTTGACACCAGAAGCCTTGAAATCTGTCACTTTCAGTTTGTAAAAACGGACTGGACTGGAAAAGACTGGAATTAGACTGAGACACAGTCCAAGGGGGCTGAAAACCAGCAAAAAACTGACTGAAAACCGACAGTTTTGGAAACTGAACCTAGCGTGCAAAATCAGTGGATTGTTCCTCTCAATAGTAACAGATTGGAGATGATGATACCTTTGCAGCCAACTGCAATCCGACTAGATCGGCCTCAGTCTCCAGCTTCCTGCTGAAGGGACGGCTGAACATCAACTGAGGGGAGAAAGGAAAAAAAAGATGCATGAGGTTGTACAATTCATACACATTTCCCTTTTATAAAAGCCCATTTCACAGGCTGTTTAGAGGAGACTGTGTCACACCGTGTGTGTGTGTGTGTGTGTGTGTGTGTGTGTGTGTGTGGAGGTCTCACCTGGGAAAGCTTGTCCTGGACCCACTGTCCCAGCAGAGCGAGGCTGTCTTGAGGACACACGGCCCAGATGGCTGTCAGAAGGATAAGAGACAGGAGATCCACGACGTGAGACAGGCTGGCCTGTTCCGCCTGAGCGGAGACGGGGGAAGAAAGTAGAAAGTGAAAGAAAGAAAGAAAAAGAGAATATAAAAAGTTTTTGGGGAGGTGAACAAGGCCGCTGGAGCATATTGATCGTTCCCATCTATTTTGGAGGAACTTTTGCGCTATAACAGATTTAGAGGTTTTAACAGCCAATCCAATAGAGCACACCTACCGGGTGGCAGCGAGCACATCGATGCTCATTCCCTTCATCTAATTAAAATCTCCTTCAAGCATTTCCTCCGAGGACGTTTAAAGTCTTGAAATACCCACAACTTCATTAGACACTTTTTTTTTTTCTTCAAAGAAGAAGACGAATGAGCTTTTTGGAGTGTGAGTAAAAAAATTTAAAAAAACACACAGCAGTCAACGGAGAATTAATAAAGCACGGCTTGGACTTTGGACGTCGCGGATCAGCGAGCGTTTGGAGGTGATTGTCGGGGAGTGTTCATCACCGGCTGATGCAACGACGCCGCAACTGCTACTACACTTCCAGGGGGGAGAGGGAGATGGAGAGAGGAGGGGCTGGTGATGGATAGTCAGGCGATGTCAGTGTTTAATGCACATCCCTATAGGAGGACCACATACATATTTATTGGACCACCGTGTGTGGGAGAGACCTGGAAGACTTCCAGCTCTGACTGTGTGCCAAACGGGCTTCTAACCGGCTACACTTTGTTTCAAATGACTCATCCGTTTGCACGGCGAAGGTCGTCGCTGCAGCGCGTCGTCGTTCCTCCAACGGAGATAAAGAGGTTCCTGTGTTTTCTGCATCAAGGTAGCGCGTGTGTGCCATTTAAATAGTTTGGCTCGGTCACGCAACTGCAGCTCGCATTGAATGAACGGAATGAGTGAACGTGATGAGAGTTCTTTTACGCTAATAAATACAGCGGTGGGTTTGATCCCCTCTCAACAGCAACGCGTGTTTCAAGGTGATGAAAGGCACGACGTCAGGTCATGTCTGCCACTCACGGAGTGTCCCAGGAAGGCGTGCGCCATCTCGTGTCCCAGCACGAACGTGAGCTGGTGGACGTCCGACACGGCGTTCAGCATCCCCGTGAAGACGAACACTTTCCCGTTCTGCGTGAAGGGAAAAGAAACACGACGTCTGACCCTTGACATTGAAAGACACGCGTCGCCCTGCGGCCATCTTTCTTCTACCGACCGGCAGCACGAAGGCGTTGACGTTGGGGCTCTGCACCACGTGGACGCTCCAGGTGACTTCGGACACTTCGGGGATGTCCTTGTTTCTTTGGGCCAGGTGCTGCACCAACCGCTCCACCACCTGGTGGCGAGGGTCGGTGACTGCAAGCAGCAGCTCCGCGAACTCCTCCATGTACTGAAGGACACACACACACACACACACACACACACGAGCATTTTAGGAATACTTTAATTTGCTGAATTCCTCCTCATCCTCTTGCCCTCCTTCATTCATCTTTTAATAAATGCCATCTCACTTGGCTTGTTTTCATCTGAATTAGTCTTGTTAAAAGTGTAGGCAAGATCATTTGTAAGTTTCTATCCACGGTCATCCTTTAACACACACACACACACACACACACAATATACAGAAACTCGCATATACACAGACACACTCACATATATACAGACACACACACACACACATATACAGACACACATATACAAACACACACACATATAAAGACACAGACACACATATACAGACACACACATATATACAAACACACACGCATATATACAGACACACACATATACACATATATACAGACACACTCACACATATACAGACACACGCATATATACAGACACACACATATACAGACACACACATATATACACAAACACACACGCATATATACAGACACACACATATACAGACACACACATATACAGACACACACATATATACACAAACACACACGCATATATACAGACACACACATATACGCATATATACAGACACACTCACACATATACAGACACACACACACACACACACACACACACACAATATACAGACACTCGCATATACACAGACACACTCACATATATACAGACACACACACATATACAGACACACATATACAGACACACACACATATAAAGACACAGACAGACACACATATACAGACACGCATATATACAGACACACATATACAGACACACACACATATAAAGACACAGACAGACACACATATACAGACACGCATATATACAGACACACATATACAGACACACACACATATACACAAACACACACGCATACATACAGACACACACACATACGCATATATACAGACACACACACACATATACAGACACACACGCACATATAGTCATTAATGCTCTGAGTGTGTCCCTGTGACTGAGGACTAAGCCCTCCGCTCTTATCAACAACACCAGGCCTGGTCGGCTGCACACACACACACACACACACACACACACACACACACACACACACACACACACACACAGATATAGACACACACACCCCTCCCTGCCCCTCCTCTCACCGCCTCTGAAGTCAGCGCTGCCAGCTGCATGTACTTCTCTCTGCTGACCACCAGGAGGCGCGTGCGTCCCGTCACCGGTGACTCGTCCAGGTGGGTCAGGAGGAGGAGGGCTGCGATCGCCATGGCAACGCCTACCCCCGCTGCCAGATGCCAGCGGCGCTGACGGATCCATTCACGCGCGTGCTGCCGGCGGTCCGGGGGCAGAGCCGCCCACCACTTCCGTAAACTCCTGAGCACAGAGTTACGTTTAATGTCACATAAAGAAAAATACTTTGAAATCTCCGTGTCTGGAGATTCGCATTATGTTTGGAAACGAGTAGAAAACGCAGAAGCCACTGAGATCTTAAAAGTAGGTCTGGCCAAGAAAGTGGCATCAAAACATGCATTAAATATGCTCACAACAACGTGCGCACAAAATACTGAAGTGATTTTGTGTGTTTCCCCCCGGAGGAGGCCGTCAAATATTAAAGGACACAAGTAGGCCGAGACAGAACAAGTCTGCAGCGGTGGGGAGGCGGAGAGGTCCAAGTTCTGTTCTGACCCAAAACAGAACCAAATGAATAAATGAGTGACGCCTCGCGTGAGCCAAATGATAATTATTACAGTATTTGCTTAAATTGTTTTGCAAGTTCAACTGTTCAGTTGAGACGAGACACAACATGTGCAGCGAGGACACGCAACAGGTTGAGTGTTAGGGAAGGAGCAGGCAGTGTGTGTGTGTGAGGCTGTACTGTGTGTGTCTGTGCGTGTGTGTCTGTACTGTGTGTGTGTGTGTGTGTGTGTGTGTGTGGCTGTACTGTTTGAGTGAATGTATTGTGTGTGTTTCTGTGTACTGTGTGTGTGTGTGTGTGCGCACGTGAGAGAAAGAGTGTGAGGGAGTGAGTGTCTGTACTGTGTGTGTGTGTGTGTGTGTGTGTGTGTGTGTGTGTGTGGTTAAATAAATAAAAACTCTATTCAATTAAATGCACAAAAACAAACAAGGACAACAATTTAAATGATAAAAGACATATCACGGTAGTTAAATTATTCTTAATTATTTGTGTTATCAGTTAATTAAAAACAGTTAATTCACAAAAAAAAACTAAAGTAACACATTTGTTAATCAAATGACCTAATTAATACAACTGCTAATAAAAACAATTACGAACACATTACTACACTAAGCGGTAATAACATAACACCACGTGACCCCTCACTGGTCTCCTACCTGCCCAGGAGGATGGCCGCGAGCTTCTGCAGCGGTTTGAGCAGCAGCCACACGAGGGGGGCGGGCAGCGCGCGCGCGGGGGCCGAGGTGTGGAACAGGTGTCCCCGCGGAGGGGACGCGGGCCTGGGACTAACGGGGCAAGACGCCGTCCTCCCATTGAGGAACGACGAGAGAGGCGACACCTTTGAAGTGGCCCCTGAAGGGAGCAGAGGTCGCGGGGACACCCAGACGGGACGCCCCGCTGGGCCGCAGCGGACCCGGAAGCTTCGCGTCAGACGTGCGGATAAAGAGAAGCGGCTGCTCCGTAAGAGGCAGAGGAGGACCATGTTGTCCTCGCTGGGGACGAAAGTCTTTTTTGTTGTCAACTACAGGCGTCTCTTATCCACTTGTGTCAATGTAGAAATGACGTCACGGGACGTTTAAGTTCCCCTCTGTTGTTTTGAAGTATCCTCGAGCGGTCGTCAATGTCATCGCTCCCCGGTGGTCGCGCGCTAAAAGCCGCCTCGTAGCGCCGTCAGCGGGCCGTGAGACGGAGGCGTTAACATCTGGTTCAGGAGTTTATTTAATTGCACCTTTACACGTCGAGTCTTAAACAACATGTTAGTTCTCTCGCGACGCGAAACGCCCGTACTTTTGACGCCCGTACTTTTGTTTGGGCACTTGTACGCTTCCGTAAAGATTCCCCCTCGAAACGAACTCCGCGACGAAGGTTCCGGGTGCTGTATATTTCGTGTTACACCATTGTCTGTATAATGTGTCACTATTTTGTTTAATTGAAAAGTTAATTAAAATAATCTTTGGTTGAAGTTGTCAGTTGGATTATGAACTTACTTAATTAAGGGTGCTCCGATGTCTAGAGGACAAAAATGCCCGTGTCAAACATCCTTTCAATTATATATGATAATATTATTACCACTTTTAGAGTTAAATCTTCAAATTAACTTCAGCCCTGTCATAACAATAAAAAAAATCATTACATTTCAGAATTCTAACCCTTTTAAATTGTGTTTAACGTGATGCCACTGTGATGCTATAGACTTATTATAGAGGCTGAGTTAAAAATGGCAAAATAAAACTCACTCAAATGTATGCCAAATGCAGATAAAATGATCAAACCAATAAAAAAAAAGAAAAAGTAATAAGAATTTTAACAAAAATAAACATATTGCCATAGAAGCTAAGCATTTTCCTTCCACAGGAAAGAAAACGGCAACTTTCTTTTTAGCATTCCCCTATATGGAGACGAAGGTGTGACTCACCAATTGTAGACATGTTGGTCAAACATCTATCAAACTATGAAACAAATAAAATAAATCAAGAGGCCAAAATATATAAATCTATTTTTATTTTCTTGTTTAAAAGAAGCCTGCGGAACTGAGAAATAACGCAACCACTCTCTCTTTCTAGTTTTTGGTTCAAGCATTTGAAACTTACTAGTGCAATGTTAAAAAACTAAATGAGCAAGCTGGTAATACTGATACAAAAGATTATCGTGGGAGTTTTCACTGTTAAATGTTGTTTTAAGCAGGAGCCCGGTGAGCTAATGTTGTCCATCACAGTAAGTAGTCGTGTTCGCTCGACAGCACGGAGCCCAGATGTAAAACTGCGCCGCCGTTGGTCTCCGAGTCTGAAGGGTCCGGGTCAGAGCCTCTTCCTCTTCCTCTTCCTCCCTCCGGAGGCTTCTCCTCACCGAGCAGCTGCTCAAAAGCAAAGTCATCCGAGTCCACTGGTCCGTGCGAGGTACTCAAAGACTCTTCCTCTTCCTGGTCGGACGGTTCCTGCTGGGCAATGAAGTCGGACTGGAAGAGGGCCTGGATCTGGGTGAGGAAGGGGTCTCCCTCCTCATCTGGCAGGGGCTCCAGGTACCGGGCCAGAGACGACAGCATCTGGACAGGGAGGAGACAGATGGAAGAGGTGAAGGGACATGAGACCGTAGAAACCAGTATAGACTGGGTGCCACTGGGACGAGTGAACGGCTGGACGGACCTTCTCCAGGTAGGTGAGGTGGGAGTCTTTCCGGAAGAATCTGTCCATCTGCACACTCCTACCGGGAGGAGAGCAAGCAACAGATCAGATACTTCATCATTGGGCTTTAAAACTATTTAACCCAAATTTACAAAAAGGCAGGACCATAGTTAAATATTGTGTGTGTGTGTGTGTATATATATATATATATATATATATATATATATATATATATATATATATATATATATATATATATATATATATATATATATATAATACTGCTATTGTGGATTATTTACTGTGTTATTGTTTATTTATATTACTTGTTTTTTCTTATTTTACGATGTGTCTCTTGCTGCTGTAATCTTGCAATTTCCCCACTGTGGGACTAATAAAGGATTATTTATCTAAATTAAAACTATACAATATAAGATAACTAATTAACAAAATTCACATCAATTAATTGTGTTTTTTAAAGTTTCTTTTGCTATAATATATCACTACTGGACAAAGGAGACGGCATGGATTTCAGTCGACTCTGAAACTGGACAGAGTGTCCAGCAGGTGGCGCTCTGAGTCACATCCAACACTAAAGAATGGCGGAGATGAAACATTATGTTCTCCAACAACGTATTTAGTCTGAGACTTTGTACCTCGACCGAACCAGAGAATCATTTATCTCGGATCCCGAGAAAAAAAGAAAGAAACCGCTAACAATAAGTTGATCGTGTGACTTTAAAAAGACGTTTATCTCGCTTTCAAGAAAGAGAAGTAAAAACATGTTTTTTAATAATTGTTAATTGAAATAAAAAATATAGTTTTTTCACTAAAAATATATTTTTTTCGATAAAAATATGTTCACAAAATAAGAAAGAAAATAAGATGTGTGTCCGATTTGTGATAAAAAGTATTTGTTTCTACACAGAAAGAAAAAGGTAAAGTGATTCCAGTATGTTTTTTTTTTTGGGGGTGATTGTGAATCGCTATTATTTTGTCCAGGAAAATGCCCAATAAAGATACTGAACCTTTCAGAAGAGAAAACTGAAACTAAACTTAAACTAATAAAACACACTCTGAAAGACTAACTAATAAAATGGAAGAAAGAAAAACACCAAATTGAAACCCTAAAGGATTCGGACTCGGTTCTCACTCACCCGGGTGCTTGACAGTATTTGTTGATGATCCACTGAGATCTCCTCAGCGTCTGTTCCCAGTCTGGAATGTCTTGTGATGACAGGAAGTCAAATCTGTACGGCAGATCTGGAAGAGGGGAGGGGGGGTGAAGAGAGAGAGAGAGAGAAAGAGAGAGAGAGAGAGAGAGAGAGAGAGGATAGACTGAGCTGCTCTGTGCTCAAATCACTGACCTACATTGTCAGCTGGATTTCAAAGCCTCTTGATCTTAACTGTTCTGAATCATGTGTCTTCTTCTGTGTGTGTGTGTGTGTGTGTGTGTGTAACGTACTCTGTGGGCCTGAGGGCTCCTGGCTCTCTCTCACCAGCAGGCAGGTAGTCTGGGAGTGGGGGGAGGGGTTGGCCGGGTCGTACGGACTCACGATCATCCCGATGAAGGGGGCGCCGCCGCGGGAGAAGTAGCTCTGCAACAATCGGGGGAAAAGGAAATCAGATCGCGCGTTCAATACGTTCGACAATAAACACGTTTTTTTTCCTGTAAAGTCGTCAGAAAGCTTTTATTTTGAAGCATTGAAAACAGGAAATGCATTAACTTAAGTTAGAGCTTCTTCAAAGTCTGTGCTCCCTTCAGGGAACAAATATGTTCAGGGTGTTTACAGTCAAGAGGAATTTTAATCAAATCCAAAATGAAATCGAGCGGATTTGAATGAATGAATGAATATATAAATATATACTTTATTAATCCCCAAGGGGAAATTTTGTGTCGAGTAGCAGCCATTTACACAGAAAATAAGATAAGAATAAAAACAACAGGGATGAAAGATATATAAGATATATGCAATAATAATACTAATAAAGATAAAAAACAATAACAATACAATAGCTGGATGAAAGAATGAATAACAGAGTATTAATTTAGGAATTAAATTAAATTAACTTAAACAGTAGAAGTGCAAGAGTGCAAGTATGTATGTGCATATTAAGTGTGTGAGGTGGAAATGAAATACAAATAACAACAACAACAAACAACAGGAGAGTGCAAAAATGCAAATAATGTATGTAGAATGCTGCGTGAAAACACACCTCCTCTTTTGCTCACGATACGATATTTTATGATATTATTGGTGTAACGTCATATTTTGTTGAATAGGAAGAAAAGATGATCAGATTTTGATGCAAAAATACAATTTAGTCTTCTTTTTTGTTGCGTTTCTTGTTAAATAGGTGCACAATATGACCGGGGATGTGATCAAAAAGGCTTTTTCCCCTCATTTCATCTGGACTTTTATCACGACCCACACCTCATGTAGACCTGAACTCAAAGCGAGCCGGACCACCTCCGATCGGATTGGTTACCCGAGTGTCCCTGAGACTAATGAACCGGTTTGGACCTCTTGGACCCGCCTCCTCTCACCTGGAACTGGTCCTGCGTGTTGATGTCCCGCACCGAGGGGTTGGGGTGGAAGGAGGGGTGCGAGTGGTACCAGCCCACCACGCTGAAGCCCAGGGTCGCCAGCACGTCGCAGGCCTGCGTCTGGGACAGCGGGTCCATCTCGCACTGCAGCCCCGTGCTCACGCTGTTGCACGGCTCGGCTGCACAGATCTGCACAGAACACAGGGACCGGCGGTCGGAGAGCGAAACAAAGAGAAATAAAACGGCTGCTCTCCGACTCCTTTTTGCCGTACCTTTAATACGCTCTCTTCCTCGTGGAAGGTTCCCCCGAGGAGGCCGATGACTTCTCCCCGCGACACGTGGGCATGCTGACGATCGAGGCATTGGAGGGTTTTCATATCATTAGAATAAATTACACAATTGTTTCAGATTGTAATATAACAAATATAGGGAATCATTTACAGCTCGGGCCGGGGCGATATGGACAAAATCTCAGTAACTATTTTTTTTTCCAATAAATTAATTAGCTTTTTGAAATAACCACATGGTTTTGTATTCTCCTGTGTGAATTAAATACTCTACTTTAATTAGGAACTCTAGTGCAAAAGGATCAGATTTTTGGAGAAATTAGTGCTAGTATGTGCATGTTATGATCAATTTAGACGATTTAAGTGTCTCAGGAACTCTCCCTGAGGGATTTCATCGCATTCTTTGTGTGTGTGTGTGTGTGTGTGTGTGTGTGTGTCATACCATGTCCATTATGAGAAGAGTCTCTGCACACACAATAACCTGGAATGGTTCCTGTAAAGAACAGCGGAGGAGATCATTTAATACACAAAAAGAAACGCTGCACAGCTGACGACTGATTGACGGGAGAAACGGCCACCGACCTGCACATCTTCTCCAAAGGTCCTGCAGGGAATCAGCTGGAAGGGATCAAAAGACCTAAAAGAGAAAAAAGGGTGAGAGCGTAAAACGGCGACACACACCGTGTGTAAACATGAAAACCACAAGCGTGTGAATCCCGCTCACCCTCTGGAGCGTGAGATCTTGCAGGGCTTCGGCTGCCTCTTCATCTCTTCTCTGCGCAGGGCGAGCTCCTCCGCGCTGAGATGCTACCGACACAGCGGAGTAAACATGGGTCACGTGAACTCACCCAACCACCAACCGTTTGCTGCACATGTCGTCTGAGAGAGCGTCCGAACCTCGTACGTCTGTCCCTCCAGATCTTTAGAGTCGCACCAGTTCCCCAGGTTGTCTCGCACGCGCCGCTTCCTGGTCCGCTGAAACGGGCAGACAGAAGAGTTAGCGAGTTAGCTCGGCTTTAAGATTCCTGAGGTTGAGCGTCTTTAACTTTATTCAGGTAATTTCTTGATTTTACATAACTTCACCTTTTTATTATCTCTCTATATAATGAGGCCCCATTGTCCTAAGGCACAGTGTAAAGTGTTTTTTGGTGTGTAGGTCCTGAGATTTCCTGAGAGTTCATTGGTTAGTTTCACACAAAATGTCAAATCACGGTGAAAGGCGGCGCTCGACACAAACGTCACCGGCTCAGAGCTCGCTGTGTGAATCACGAACGATCTCATGAAAACAAGGACGCGGAAGTGAAGAGTCTGGAGAGTCCGGTAACATTCATCGCGGAGATGTAAATACAGGGTTCATACACTTTTTGACCAATGGGTTTCCATGACTTTAAACCGAATTTCCATGAGCAAAGATTTAGTGAAATCTGGGTGTAGACAGTAAAAAGTGAGTGAATGTAGTATTTAAACTAACAATGAGAACACAAAGCATACAGTAAACCTTAAATGACTCAAATGAATGAGACAATAGTTTGATTAAAAGAATAAACATTTATATAGATGCCTGTATGTTCGCCTGCTTATATTTTGAGTCTTCCTTTTAAAAGCATATTAATTATTTCAAACTCAGCGTAAATGAACATCATGAACACATGAATATAACACATTCACATGACTTTTACAAAACTTTTGGAACTTTTCCAGGCCTGAAAATAACCATTTTAAAATTCCATGACTTTTCCAGGTTTTCCAGAAACGTTGCGTAAACATCGTACCGCGCGGATCCTCGGGAGCAGACCCGATAGAGTTAAGGGGCGGTGGGGAGTTTTTTCGGGGGGAACCCACCATGCTCTGCAGCCGCTGGGCGAGCTGGTAGGCCTCGATGACGTCTCTGCCCTCCTTGTGCTTGGAGCGGTCCACCACCTTCGGGCGATTGTAGACCGCTTGCTCTGCGGGAGAAGAGGCACAGCTCCGAATAAAAAAAAAAAGCCAGACTCCCCAGACGGAAGAAGGCGGCGGCTCGGTTAATAAAAAGTTACCGCAGTTGAAGTTGATGGCACCGATGAGCTCCAGGTAGGTGTGGACCCGCCCGATGCAGTTGACGTCTCCGCAGTTCTTCAGTCCGGGCCGGACCGACGTCTTGTTCAGGAACCGGGGCTTGCTCTTCAACCTGAAGAACCACAACGTGCAAAAAAAAAAAATGAATTTTCCGCAGGGTTGTGGTCGACAAAAGTGACCCAAAGCGTCTAAAAGCGTTACCACTGATCCAGGATGTAGTTTCGGATCTTCAGGTATCTCTCGGGGGTCTTGGACGGACGTCCCTCAAAGAACTCTGGGATGGCTTGTTTCTCTTCCTCGTTGATGGTCTCCAGGTCCATCTCTATTTCCTGCTCAGGCGGTTTGAGCTCCTCCTCATCATCTTCCTCCTCCTCCTCTTCTTCCTCGTCTTCTGGCCCATCAGCTGGACTCTGCTCAGTCTTATCAGCAGAACCTGGGGAGCAAATACGACCACAGTGTCACACAAGAGTAATAAAGCATCCTCGCCAGGTGGGTTATAAACAGCAGGTGTCGAGTCTCACCCGTGTCGTCACTACAGGCGTCTTCCGGTTGACCAGTCTGCGCTGGGCTCTCATACTGGGAGCTCTGGTCTTCGTTCTCATCAGCCGTTTGCGCCGAGTCTTTCTGAGCCGCCGTCTGAGGGTTTTTTGGAGAGAGGGGCTCTCTCTCGGCGTCCGGCCCGGTCACGCCAGTCTTCTCCGGGGAAGGGAGGCAAGACGAGGGTCGAGGGCTTCGCGGAGGCGGCGAGGTGCGGCCGCCTCCGTCCTCCGCTTCAGTCGGACCCGGCTCCCTCAGCTGCTCTGCGTCCGCCAGCCGCTCCATCTCATCGAGCTCGGCGCGCAGTTTATCGCCGCCGCCGTCGCCGCTCAGGTCATCGGTGATGTCCACCTCCTCGTCCTCTTCATCGGAGAGCTTCTCTATGCGGACCGTGTTGGTCAGAGCGGACGCTCGGCTGGAGGTGGGCTGAGGAGGTTGTGAGGGCGGCGCCGGGCCTGCAGGGGGCGCTGCAGCTCTGGGTTCTGATGTCGTCTGGAATGAAAATAACAGAAAAACAAACATGCACAGATGAGGAAAGAGTTTGTTTGTTTTTGCCATTCTTATTCCTCAAGCCTTCCAGAGGAAAAGACCAGAGTAGAAAGTCAAGCAAAGTCTCACCTTGTGTTGGAAATACTGTCTGGCGTAACTCTTGACCTGGAAAACGGAACGGCTGCCGACCAACTTGGCGATCTTCGTCCACCGTCGACCGAACTGAGCCTGCAGGGGAAAGAAAACACGTTTATTTTTGCACGATACTCTCACAAAGTAATGCTTTAAAGAGCTGTGAACCCAAGCAGCGAGGGGAGGCTCACCAGTCCTTCCTCAAACAGGTCTTTCTCCTGTTTGGACCAGCGAGCAGAGGAACCCGAGCCCGAGGTCGACGTCTTGGCCGGAGACCTGAAGACCCGGCGGGACAGAAGTGTGACGCACGGAAAACGCTCTGCACTGTTGGTGTGACGCGAAAGAAACGTGTGACTTACTTCCTGGCTTTGGGCTTGTGGTCTGCATCGCTTTCCCAAATGTGGGTGGGAAGCCCCTCCCCCGTCAGGTAGTATCTACACGTTTGGTTCAGGGACAAAACATTTGGAGTTGGAACTCTCCGAACACACACACACACACACACACACACACACACACACACACACACACACACACACACACACACAGGTCACATGAATAAAGATACTGTTCCTCCAGCAGCATCCTCTCGATCACCTCCCTGTTCTCTGAGCTGATGGAGCCGTCCAGCTGCCATGGCTGCACAACAGACACACAAAGAGAGAGAGAGAGTCAGCAACACAAGCATCAACACACACACACACACACACACACACACAGAGTCAGCAACACAAGCATCAACAGACACACAACAAACACACAGAGAGAGAGAGAGAGAGAGAGTCAGCAACACAAGCATCAACACACACACACACACAGTCAGCAACACAAACATCAACAGACACACAACAAACACACACAGAGAGAGAGAGAGAGTCAGCAACACAGGCATCAACACACACACACACACACACACACACACACACACACACACACACACACACACACAGAGTCAGCAACACAAGCATCAACAGACACACAACAGACACACAAAGAGAGAGAAAGAGAGTCAGCAACACAGGCATCAACACACACACACACACACACACACACACACACACACACACACACACACACAGAGTCAGCAACACAAGCATCAACAGACACACAACAAACACACACAGAGAGAGAGAGTCAGCAACACAAGCATCAACAGACATACACAAAGTCAGCAACACAAGCATCAACAGACATACACACACACACACAAAGTCAGCAACACAAGCATCAACAGACACACACAGTCAGCAACACAAGCATCAACAGACACACACAGTCAGCAACACACACACACACACACACACACACACACACACACACACAAAGTCAGCAACACAAGCATCAACAGACATACACACACACACACAAAGTCAGCAACACAAGCATCAACAGACACACACAGTCAGCAACACAAGCATCAACAGACACACACAGTCAGCAACACACACACACACACACACACACACACACACACACACAAAGTCAGCAACACAAGCATCAACAGACACACACACAGTCAGCAACACAAGCATTAACAGACACACACACACAGTCAGCAACACACACATCAACAGACACACAAACAAAGTCAGCAACACAAGCATCAACAGACACACACACACACACACACACACACACACACAGTCAGCAACACAAGCATCAACAGACAGACACACAGTCAGCAACACAAGCATCAACAGACACACACACACACACAGTCAGCAACACAAGCATCAACAGACACACACACACGCACGCACGCGCGCGCGCGCACGCACCAGTATCTCCGCGCTGCTCTTCCACGCGGGCTGGATGAACGGCTCCGGGACTGAAGCTCCTCCGTCCGGCTCCCTGAAACAAGAGAAAGGGCCGAGGAGGCGCCGTCAGTCCGGGGAACTCACTGGCGGCGAGCCGCCGCTGCAGCCCGCCGTGCGGGACTCGAACACACAACCAGCAGGAGCCCGCGGGTGAGTGTGGACCACAGCGCACGAGCCCAGCTCACCCTATGGCGGTTAATTCAGCGGAAACAGGGACTATTCTCACCTAATGCTGGAGTCAAACTCGTCTCCCTCGATGTCAACTTCCACCTCGTCCTCCATGTTGTTGGATAAACGTAAACAACGGGGAGGAAAGAGAAAGGGGCGGGGCGAGGGAGCGCGCGCACCGGAGGGAAACCGCGCTCCGCCCGCTTACAGCGACACCTGGTGGTGGGAGGAACTACGAATAATACTACATTTACAACTGCTGCTTCTAATACGATTACTACTACTACAACTACTAATACTACATCTACAACTGCTGCTACTAATACTATACTACATATATTACTGCTACTACTACTACTACAACTACTAATACTACATCTACAACTGTAATACTAACCTTTTAATGGTTTTATGTGAAGCACTTTGAATCGCCTTGTTGAAATGTGCTATACAAATAAACTTGCCTTGCCTAATACTACTACTACTATACTACATCTATTACTGCTGCTACTACAGTCTGTAGAGACCTTCAGAGGAACGAAACTGGAACGTTTCCTCTATAAAACCGCTAATGAAGTGGAGATTTCGGAAATGAGTAAAAACTCCCAAATCTAACATGCACCACAGGTTCCATCCCATGGTTTCCTACATGTTGTTTAATGTCCTGTAGTATAATATCTGTGGGGTGAAGTGTTTGTGTCTACATCACATACATATATATACATATATGTGTACATATATATACATACATATGCACATACATGCATATATGCACATACATGCATACATATATACATACATATATATACATGCATACATATATACATGCATATATACATACATATGTATACATATGTGCATATATGCATTTGCATATATGCATATATGTATACATATTTGCATTTGCATATATGCACATATGTATATATATATACATATATACACACATACATACATACACCCACTTTAGGGATAAATCAGTGTTGTCCTACCACTTTAACATTGCTAATATTGTGCATGTGAAACCAGAGCCTCACCTCTTTGTCTCTCTTTGAGGCCAACAAATGCACCTAATTTTCTTTTCCTTTACGAACTAGGAATGATTTAATCCTAATTAATGACAGACGACCAGTAAAGGCTGAATATGAAGACACCCACAATAAGTATAAGACAACAAAAAAAGATTTTATTTAGAAATTCACAGTTTCTAATGGCACTACAGTTTTGTAGTAACTCACTCCTGTTCAAAAATACTGTGCAGCTCTTCAGAGTTAATCACACAGAGATAGAGGAGAGAGAGAAAAAGATAGCATTTGACAAATAAGGTAGAAAAAAGAAAAAGGCATGAGGAGTCATTCAAAGTGCACACTGAGCTCCCTATTCGCTGTGTTACGGGATAAGTAAATTCAAAGTAGTCTTTCTCATAACACACACACAAATAAATCCTCACATGCATACAGGTTTACACACAAACATGAGATCGTCCACATTCAAAAAAGGGTTAAAAAACAACCAACAACTCATGATTTGCTCGGCGTGAGGAACATACAGAATCACATTAACCGTGTTCCACACTGACCCATCTTTACTGCGTTCCCTTTATTAGACGACTCGCAGCCGTCTCCTCACAAACGTGTCATTGGAGGGGCGAACCCGTGACGTCATGTGACAGGTGAATTAAGAAGTGTACAATGAGAGTGAGGATGCACAGAAGAAAAGGAAAAGCAGGCGTGAAGATTAAAGCGGTTCAAGCTCCATAATGGGAAGAAACAAACACGTTAAAGAGCGGTCTGATAAAAAGCAGGCATATTAAAACTTCACAGTCGGAGAAAGTCGTGCAATGGCGTGCCCCTCGGAGGGCGCGACCTCGGTGGATGAAGATATGTAAAAAAAAAAAAAAAAGAGGAAGAGGAGCCGTGGAAGCCGGCCAGGAGAGGTAATGATGCCCTTTTTGGGAGAGAAGAGCCAGAAGAAGAAGTGTCCAACCACGCAGAGCCAGTCAGAAACTGCATACACTAAGAAAAAAAACATTTTTATTATTATTAAATTAAAACAATTCTAGTTAAAAATCGGTTTTGGTTAGCGATCCGACAAAAAGACGCTGAAACCAGCTCACAGCAGACGGGACGATCACCAACACTCAGAAGGTTCTCCAAACCCAAAACTGGAATATCTTGTTTAAAAAAAAAAAAAAGAAAAAGATGCAGAACATGTGACTGAGGGTGAGGCGTAATGTCAGAGCGAGAGCTAAAGAAGAACGAAAGTGTCAGTGCGGTCGAGTGCGCTTCACTGTGACGTTTCTGTGAATCATTCAGACGGAGGAGCTGCAGGGCCGAAGCACCGGAGAGCAAGTCGGGTTAGAAATCATCTGTAGTCGTTTAAATAAATAAATACATAAATAACACTGGTCTCTCGGCTGCAGGGTCCCAGTATGGTATGAGTGAAAGACTCTGTGTGTGTGTGTGTGTGTGTGTGTCAGAAGTGTAAACATTCAGCTGTGCAACCCAACGTGCTCCCACAATGCATTGCGGCCTGAACAGGAAACGCGCGGCCTCCACGACGGTTGTTCCGAATGATTAAAAAAAAACAAGCCACGCCAGCGACGATAAACAGAGGAGCTGTACGGGATGAGAGGAACACAAAAATATAACGGAGCGAAACTAAAAGCCGTGGCGTCCCCCTGGCCTGCGTGAAGCCGCTACCTTTCCCCCCGCAGTCACAATATCCGCCGGTAACAAGTGCAATGTCTCTCTGAGGTGAGCGAGCTCTTCGGGCCCAGCCCAAACTACCGGAGTGAGGATCCTAAAACCTCTGTAGCGAGAGGATTAAATGGGACAGGAAACGCATTCGGACATGAACAAAAAAAAAAAAAATGAATCCTGTTCTTCATTCAGCTCTGGTGGTTTGGTTTGGAAGAGACTAGCGGAGAGAGAGAGAGAGAAAGAAAGAGGTGTACAAGCAAAGATGAACGCTCTGGTCCCATAAACACCTGCAGTTGTGATAGGATGCAATACGAAGAAGAAGAAGAAGAAGAAAACAACACAATGGCAATGAAAGACAGGAGGATAAGAGTTAGTCTGTCACACATTTCATCCAGAAGAGCAGCCTAATACTTCTTGATTGCCCCCTTCCTCCTCCTCTTCCTCTTCCCTGTGGGAACGTAGAGCTGAGTGGGGATAAAAACTTACTGGTACTCAACTGTCACAGGACAATGTGCTTATCCAGTAGAAACAAAAAGAAAAACACACTTCAATGGACTGGTGTTACTGTTCCGCCACAGCGCCTCTCTGCGTCTGTAGATTTCATATTTTCATCTTTTGAAAAAGGTCGAGAACAGATATAAAGGCACGTAACCGTGAACAGCTCTTTGACGGGATGAGGACCGGATGATGCCGAGCTAATGCCGCCGCCACTGCAGTCCCACATGGTGCTCATGGGAAATGTGGTTCTTTGGGGTTGCAGTTTAAGCTCTCACCTCCTCACACGTCTGCTACCTTTACGGTGTGTGTATGTGTGTGTGTGTGTCAAAGTGAGCGTGCTCAGACGTGTCCGGTGACCGCCGTCACCCCGATGGTGCCGACGCCCATCTCCTTGTTTCCCTTCATGAGCTGCTGCAGGCTGGGCAGAGAGGCCACGCCCCCTCCCTGCATGGCGGGGAACTGCAGCTCCGTCTGCCGCGACTTCCGCCGCTTCACCGAGCGCCGGTCCTGGCGCAACTTGGCGGGAGGCGGCTGCAGGGAGAAAGGCAGGCGGTGTCCGTTGCACAGGCCGGAGGAGGGGAGGACGGGGGAGGGGGGAGGGAGGCGGCTCGCGTACGACTCCTCGGAGTGGGTGGACGAGCTGCAGCTGCTGGTCTCTGAGGGGAACTCCTTGGAGGTGGGCAGTGATGACACCTCCTCCTCCTCTGCTGTGGAGGGAGGAGGAGGGGGAGGGGGTGGGGGTGGGAGAGAGGGAGGCGGCGGAGGCGGCGGCAGGGGAGGGGGAGGCGGCGCCGGGAGGCACGGCTGGAAGCCGTTGCAGTTCAGGACGCCGTTTGTGAGCGCAGCCGAGGAATCGTCCGGCTTCAGAATCTCAACTTTGTCCAACGACTTTGACTTGTAGCGCTTTTTCTGTGAGAGAAACACAAAGACGGGAGGAGCGAAGGATGAAAACAAAACAACACCATGAGAGCAAAAGCTGCTTCTAAAGCAACGCAACGCCGTATCAACCACTTTTGTGCTCGACGCTACGGTCACACGAATACATCAAAAGAAGGAAGTCTCATAAGGGAATGATGCATTCTGGGATTTGGAGGACACTAGTCAGAAGGACTGGGATCCTGAGTGTAACTTTCAGATTCTAATGTTATTCAACAAGTCGTTTATTCTCAGTTAAAGGAAAACAGGAGAACGTTGATTTCATTTTCCAGGAAATTTGACTTTTTCCACGTTTTCCAGGACGTGTGAAATATTAAATGAAGTAGTTTTACTTCTCTAAGCAAAGTCTCTAAACGGATCATTGCTGTGTTGTGTTGTTATGACACAAGTCCAGAATAAACCGCCTCACCACACGTTTCACTGGAGAAGAGGCGTTTTAATTTGGAAGGACTTGCAATAAAGACCACAGAGTCCGCAGAGAAGTGGTTAACAGGCCTTTTGGAGTGAATCCTAACACTGGTCAGATGCTCCCTTATCTCGGCTACTCCACAGAGAAGCAGTGACTGACGGAGAAGACATTCACTGCTCTACACACTGATGACTGACAAAAGAAACAAAAGAAACCACACAGAGAACTTAAAGTAAGGCGGCCGACAGCCAAAGCAGCAGGTGGAACAGACACTGTACCTTTTTCTCTGCAGGAAACCTTAGAGGTTCTACAATGTACAAGTCATCGGGACCTACTGGGGAGGGGAGAGAGGGGCCAGGTTAATGATGGGATGGCAAACAGGAATACATACATGTAACAAGCATGAAGTGACCTTGCAAGTAGTTTTATTAAAAGATGCAATGGCAAAATATATATATTTAAAAAAAAAAATCCACATTATAATCAAAAAAAAGAAGAAAAACAACTAGAGTTAAGCTAAAATCACAGAAAAGGCATTATTTTATTATCGATTACTACTTGCAAATGTCTGCCATGAGCCAGCGAAGCGCCATGCTCTATTATTACACTCCTTGAGTGCATGTGGCCACAAGCTGGCAATGACAGCCTCTCAGCCTCAAGGGCAAACACACTCACACACACACACAGCTGAGGGATAATGAACAGCAGGGGGAGTTTGATGTTTTATGAGTGTAAGACTCTTTTCTTTGACTGCCTCTCCCCGTCGGCTGCTGCTGCTGCGTGAGAGGAAGCGGCAGGAGAAACAGACGGCATGAGCGCTGGAGAGAATGGAGAAAGTTCAGGATCCTCTGTGGATGTGCATCGCTGTGAGGGAAGAGCTGCAGCAGCCTGACGCAACTGGCTTTAAAAAAAAAAAAAAGCCCGTGCTGCAGGGATGAGTCCTAAAACCGGGACATGAGTCAGCATTTTTTGCCCATTCCGGTTCCCCGGCCTTAGAAGGCGATGGGTTTGTTGACTGGAATCCAGCACTTTGTTATAAGATATAAACCCTCTGGTGAATTTTGAAGCTTTTACGCGTCTCAAAAAACAAGACGGTTGCTAACGAGAGACTAAATGAGACGAGAACAGTCCTCTGGTTTAGTGGTGGAGGCGTGGAAGTCGAGCTGTGACTCGTATCAATGCTGCTTTATGTGTCAATGAGAATAAAGAAGAGGGGATAGAGACAGAGAGGGCAGGTTTGAGGAGCCTGGACTATAAAGTGTGTGTTGCCAGCTGGGGTCTCTTACCTTCCGTAGAGGACAAGTGGAACGACTTGGAGCGGACAAGCGGACAGGTCACCCTGCGCTTTAGGCTCATGTCGTCATAGGAGGAGAAGCATCTGATGGGGGGGAAGAAATTTAGAGTCCTGCGGGAGTGACTGCCTTAAACAAGCAGACAGCAAAGTGGCCTACGGTGTGTGTGTGTGTGTGTGTGTGTGTGAGACAAACCTCTTGGGGCTGGGGTAGTGGTTGCTCTTGGGTAGAGGAGCAGCGATGGTTTTGGGGGCGGGAGGAGAGCTGCGGCAGCACTGCAGACACAGCAGGAGGCCCAGAGACAGACACAGGACCAGAGAGACCACCAGGTAGCTCTGACGGTCCGATACCTGCAGCAGCAGGAGGAGGAGGAGTTAAGCAGGGAACAGCGAAACGCTGCGGTCGCATGCATTTAGGAGACCACAAGGTTGTGCGCAGCGAGAGCTTTTGAGCGTGCACGGCGGCGGCGGGTACCTCTCTCTGCAGCTGGCCGACGGTGGCGGTGAGATTGAGCATCAGCTTGGTGACGTTCTCCAGCTGGTTCTGCAGGACCTGGATGGACTCGGTCTGCTTCTGGTCCTGAGGAGCACAAGTTATTAATGCCGTCAGACAACGAGGAACCCGCTCACGCTCCTTCACCGCTTCACTTCTTATGGCCGTCGCGTTGGACTCACCTGCTCCTCAGCCATGCGGGACGTGTTCTGCAGTTTGATGACGGTCTTGTTGAACGCTCTCTGCATCTCCTCCATCTGTTTACGGTACCTGAGCAATGCAAAAAAATACATGACAACCCTGCATGCAAGCGCTCTCTCGTCATTACGTGATACTCCAAAAAGGGTCCAGAGTCTTACCTCTGGCTGAGCTCCTCCAGGTATCTGCTGGACAGACTCATGTTCATCTCCAGGGCTTTGATCCGGTTGTTCAGCCTCATGAAGACGCTCTCCTTCTGGCTGGATCCGTGCACCGCGCCCCCGTTCAGCAGGACGCCGTTCCCGATCATCGCCCCGCCGTTGTAATCCGCTCCGTTCTGCAGCTCCGCGTAGAAGTCCGTGGCGATCCGGTGGACGTTGCCGTTCCCGTTGGTGCCCAGCAGGAACTCGTCCGCCGCGTCCTCCGCCCGGAGGGGCTCTCCGGCGGGAGCGAGAGCGTCCCCTTGCTCCCCGTGAGTCTGAGAGGCTTGGACGCCGTCTGCGTGAGGGTCGGTCAGCGAGGGAGCGGTCGGCGGTTCGGTGGGCGGGGGGGCGAGGTCCTCGGGCCTCGACGCGGTGGGGAGAGACTGAACGGGCTCCACGAGACCGGGAGAGGCCGTCTCCGAGGCCACGGCGAGCGAGGGAGCGCCGCCGGAAGGAGCTAGCGAGGCGCCGCCGCCGCTGCCGCCGGCCTGCTGCGTCTCTGGGACGTCGACGGCCGGGAGGGGCGGCGTGGGGGCGGGGTCGACGGCCGCGTCTTTAACGGGGGGCAGCGGCTTCTCCTCCTGGGTGGGCGTGGGCGCCGCCGCGAAACTGTGAGGCGGGATCGTGGCCGTCCTGCTGGGCTCGAGGAGGATGTTGAGCTCTGGAGTGTGCGCCTCGGCCGGCGGGGGAGCGCTTGGTCGCGCGACGTGCGCCTCGATTTGTCCCTCGATTTGCCCCTGAACCGGCACCTCGGGCTCCGGGGCCTTTTCTGCTGCGACGGCGAGCGCTTCCTTGGGCGGTGCGGGAGCCGGGGCGGGGATCGGCGGCGCCGCTGTCGTCGCGTACGTGATGGAAGGGGCGCCCGCGTCGGGCTGCGTCTGAGTCCGAGTGTTCCTCCGCCGGAGGCTGCGGAGACGCTCCTTGGCCAGCCGGGCGGAGCACCAGCGGTGGAGCAGCTCCGGCAGGGTGGCCATGCAGGACAGGGACAGGGAGAAGGAGGAGAGAGGACAGTAGGTCTGGCTCTCCCACTGGTTCCTGCCCGCCTCCCGCCGCGTCGCCTCCTCCCTCTTCTCCTCCTCCTCCTCTTCCGCCTCCTCCTCCATCAGGGTGACGGTAGACTGCCGGGGCTCTTCGTCCTCCTCCTCCTCCTCCACCAGCGTGACAATCTTTCTGTCCTCCGGGGAGTCGGGGGGCGGTGTGGGGGAGTCATCGGAGACTGACGAGTCCTCTGGGGTGGCAGGGGGTTCTGGCTCCGGTCTGGAGGAGATGGAAACGG
>NC_136595.1:25531904-25631904 GCF_910589615.1 Taurulus bubalis | reverse complement strand
AGAAAGACATCATGTGTTCGGCTGCTGCTTTTTCGTGGTTTTTAAATGGTTTGAGCCCTGGGGGTTTGTGCATAGCGGTGCACCAGTCCTCCCACTGCTAAATCAGGAGACAGAGGGGCACCAGTGTGTTTGCATGGAGATTTATTTTTATTTATATATATAAATAAATAAATGTAATTATGCGTATGTGTGATACCGAGGAAGTAAGGACAACTTCAGGGAATCAGTCCATATTTAACTTCTCGGGTAGCAGCACTGATGACTGTATGGAGCCTGAACATCATGAGGGCCATGAATGAGATTCAACGGGTTATTTTAGTTGACATTTTAAAGTGTGGGAGTCCCCAAACTACACACTGCAGCCACACTGCAACAGAATGAGGAAGCGTCCCCTTCTAGACTTTCAGAGTGAAAGTCTAGAAGCAGAAAAAGTCCCGGCTTCCCTTTAATCTTGAGGATTGGTTATGGTGATAAAGTGATAGTGTGTGTGCATGTTGTGTGTGTGTGTGTATATTGTGTGTGTGTGTGTGTGTGTGTGTGTGTGTGTGCATATTGTGTGTGTGTGTGTGTATATTGTGTGTGTGTGTGCATATTGTGTGTGTGTGTGTGCATATTGTGTGTGTGTGTGTGTGCATATTGTGTGTGTGTGTGTGTGTGTGTGCATATTGTGTGTGTGTGTGTGTGCGTGCATATTGTGTGCGTGCGTGCGTACATATTGTGTGCGTGCGTGCATATTGTGTGCGTGCGTGCATATTGTGTGCGTGCGTGTGTGTGCATATTGTGTGCGTGCGTGCATATTGTGTGCGTGCGTGCATATTGTGTGCGTGCGTGTGCGTGCATATTGTGTGCGTGCGTGCATATTGTGTGCGTGCGTGTGCGTGCATATTGTGTGCGTGCGTGCATATTGTGTGCGTGCGTGCATATTGTGTGCGTGCGTGCATATTGTGTGCGTGCGTGCATATTGTGTGCATATTGTGTGCGTGCGTGTGTGTGCATATTGTGTGCGTGCGTGTGTGTGCATATTGTGTGCGTGCGTGTGTGTGCATGTTGTGTGCGTGCGTGTGTGTGCATGTTGTGTGCGTGCGTGTGTGTGCATGTTGTGTGCGTGCGTGTGTGTGCATGTTGTGTGCGTGCGTGTGCATGTTGTGTGCATGCGTGTGCGTGCATGTTGTGTGCGTGCGTGTGCGTGCATGTTGTGTGCGTGCGTGTGCATGTTGTGTGCATGCGTGTGCGTGCATGTTGTGTGCGTGCGTGTGTGTGCATGTTGTGTGCGTGCGTGTGTGTGCATGTTGTGTGCGTGCGTGTGCATGTTGTGTGCATGCGTGTGCGTGCATGTTGTGTGCGTGCGTGTGCGTGCATATTGTGTGCGTGCGTGCATATTGTGTGCGTGCGTGTGCGTGCATATTGTGTGCGTGCGTGCATATTGTGTGCGTGCGTGTGCGTGCATATTGTGTGCGTGCGTGCATATTGTGTGCGTGCGTGCATATTGTGTGCGTGCGTGCATATTGTGTGCGTGCGTGCATATTGTGTGCATATTGTGTGCGTGCGTGTGTGTGCATATTGTGTGCGTGCGTGTGTGTGCATATTGTATGCGTGCGTGTGTGTGCATATTGTGTGCGTGCGTGTGTGTGCATATTGTGTGCGTGCGTGTGTGTGCATGTTGTGTGCGTGCGTGTGTGTGCATGTTGTGTGCGTGCGTGTGCATGTTGTGTGCATGCGTGTGCGTGCATGTTGTGTGCGTGCGTGTGCGTGCATGTTGTGTGCGTGCGTGTGCATGTTGTGTGCATGCGTGTGCGTGCATGTTGTGTGCGTGCGTGTGTGTGCATGTTGTGTGCGTGCGTGTGCATGTTGTGTGCATGCGTGTGCGTGCATGTTGTGTGCGTGCGTGTGCGTGCATGTTGTGTGCGTGCATGTTGTGTGCGTGCGTGTGCATGTTGTGTGCGTGCGTGTGCATGTTGTGTGCGTGCGTGTGCATGTTGTGTGCGTGCGTGTGCATGTTGTGTGTGTGTGTGTGTGTGTGCATGTTGTGTGTGTGTGTGTATATTGTGTGTGTGTGTGTGTGTGCATATTGTGTGCGTGTGTGTGTGTATATTGTGTGCGTGTGTGCATATTGTGTGCGTGTGTGCATATTGTATGTGTGTGTGTGCATATTGTGTGCGTGTGTGCATATTGTGTGCATATTGTATGTGTGTGTGTGCATATTGTGTGCACATACTGGTCGCTGAGCCAAGCAGGTTTTTAGAGGACTTGTCCTCCAACGGCTGGTAGCCAGGTGGATAATCTGGAGAAAGAGGACATACTGCATGTTATATCTAGCAAAATACACAATAACATTCAACAGTAGAGTTTTTGTGCTTTCGTGGTATTTTTTTAAAACATCACAAGAAGTCGATAAAGGGAACTCTGGAAAAAGCCAGCTGGCATTAATAGTTAACTTCAGCACAAGTTACTTGGTGAGTAAGTTGGAGAGCAAGAATGTACGTCGACTCTTTTCTCAGGGTGCTTGGTAGTAACTTGCAGAGTGTGTGTATTGCTCTGCCAAGGGAGGCTGCGTAATGTAATTAATATATATATATATATATATATATATATATATATATATATATATATATATATATATATATATATATATATATATATATATATATATATATATATATATATATATATATATATATATATATAATATCCTTTAACAATTCCCATAAAAGACTGAACAGGTCCCCATCATCATACCATAGTCTTCATCCAAGTACTCCAGTCTCTCTGAAGGGTACTGGGAGTCTGCGATCTCCTCGTACTCTTCCACCATGCTGGTACCAAACACCCTGCAGGGAGAAGACACACACACACACACACACACACACACACAGCGTTACACAAAGAGAACACGCCCTCGATGACCCCTACGTGTCGGTGCACGCTCCTCTCTGCAGCTGTGAGTGAACGGGTGAAACATATTGACAAGTTCAATGCCCGAATTCTGGGCTTGAGCAAACAACCGCTAGCAGCGCGATCACGTGATCGGCTGAATAATCGAATAGTGATGAAACGTTGCATCGTAGTTCCTGGAATTATGTGAACTGAGTCATTGTGCGCAGGACATGTTTTCACCAGTAACATCTGAGTCAAATGACTTGTGGGTATGACAGATGCATTACATGTCCTGTTCTCCACTGTTTCTATTTACAGAACAAGAACAGACAGGAACCGTCATGTGAGCTGCAGGGGAACCTTTACTGCACGGGCTTGAAATGTGTACGAGGATGTGTATGATTTTAAAGGACCAGTCTGGAGGATTTGAAGGGGAAACGGAATATAATATGCATCATTATTTCTTGGTGGATAACCTGAAATAAAGCTTTGATCACACTATGAGAGGCAAAGCTAACATAAAGCGGTCAAGCGTGACCAGCTGGGAACCAGCTAACGGCAATAATATGATAGAGAGAGAAAAAACAGAGAGATAGACAGAAAGAGAGAGAGATAGAGACAGAAAAGGAGAGAGAGACAGAAAAGGAGAGAAAAAGATAGACAGAGACAGAAAGAGAGACAGAAAAGGCGAGAGAGAAAGATATACAGAGACAGAAAGAGAGAGAGAGACAGAAAAGAAGAGAGAAAGATAGACGAGAGAGAAAAGGAGAGAGAGAAAGATAGACAGAGACAGAAAGAGAGACAGAAAAGGAGAGAGACAGAAAAGGAGAGAGACAGAAAAGGAGAGAGACAGAAAAGGAGAGAGACAGAGAGAGAGAGACAAAAAAGGAGAGAGACAGAGAGAGAGAGACAAAAGGAGAGATAGATAGAAAAGGAGACAGAGACAGAAAAGGAGAGAGAGAAAGATAGACAGAGACAGAAAAGGAGAGAGAGACAGAAAGAGAGAGACAGAAAAGGAGAGAGACAGAGAGAGAGAGACAAAAAAGGAGAGAGACAGAGAGAGAGAGACAAAAGGAGAGACAGAGACAGAAAAGGAGAGAGAGACAGAAAAGGAGAGACAGAAAAGGAGAGAGACAGAGACAGAGACAGAAAGAGAGACAGAGACAGAAAAGGAGAGAGACAGAAAAGGAGAGAGAGACAGATAGACAGAGACAGAAAGAGAGACAGAAAAGGAGAGAAACAGAGACAGAAAAGGAGAGAGAGACAGAGAGACAGACAGAAAGAGAGAGACAGACTGACAGAGAGAGAAAGATACAGAGAAAAAGAGAGAGAGAAAGAGACAGAGACACAGAGAGAGAGACAGAGAAAAAGAGAGAGAGAAAGAGACAGAGACAGAGAGAGAGACAGAGAAAAAGAGAGAGAGAAAGAGACACAGAGAGAGAGACAGAGAAAAAGAGAGAGAGAAAGAGAGACAGAGAAAAAGAGAGAGAGAAAGAGACACAGAGAGAGAGACAGAGAAAAAGAGAGAAAGAGACACAGAGAGAGAGACAGAGAAAAAGAGAGAGAGAAAGAGAGACAGAGAAAAAGAGAGAGAGAAAGAGACACAGAGAGAGAGACAGAGAAAAAGAGAGAAAGAGACACAGAGAGAGAGACAGAGAAAAAGAGAGAAAGAGACACAGAGAGAGAGACAGAGAAAAAGAGAGAAAGAGACACAGAGAGAGAGACAGAGAAAAAGAGAGAGAGAAAGAGAGACACAGTAGAGGACTGCGCCGCTCATTGGAGCGCCGATCGGCCGGCTTCCCGTTCAAAAGACGTCTTGCCGCTCGTCTGCTCCACAGAGACGTCTGTGTTCCTACGGGAGCCCAGAGCGGACAAACCAAGCCTCGCTGAAGAGGCAGCGTGGGCGCTCCTTCACAAAGAAAGGTATTCAGCTGGGTGTCTGCTAGCTCACCGCCGGACGCCACCAAGACCCTAAACGCTGGTCCTTTAATGGCGGAAAAGCCAAGGGATGGAAAGGAAGATGGAAGAGCCTTTTACTCTCTTACCTGATGAGACTGAGGGGACAGAAGTGCTCTGATCCAAAGTGGGAGAGGAGTTCAACCTGTTGGGAAAATGGATAAAGTGATAAATATATCACCCACAGCGGTACCAATGCCAACACGTGTATTAATATGTGCCCACTCTATAAACCCATAATCCACCAAATACGTGAAACTTGCCAAGCGTTGAGGATGTGGTTTATGTGCATGTTCTACTTGTTTAATAAAACATGCATTAAAGAGGATGCTCTGCCACAAGCTCACCCACTACAGCGTTTACACCGCCACAACCTCCGACAGAGAGAAGAGTGCTAACCTTTATGTACTTGATGAACATCTGATGCGAGAGGAAGACAGGCGAAGAGAGAGAAAGAAAACAGAGAGAAAGAAAAATCAGCAAAGACTGATTTAAGCTGCAAAGCACGTCAAGCATTTGGTTACAAGTCCGGCTTTCTGATGACAAAAACACACCGCCGGTACACGCTGGATCTGTGATCTGAAAACAGGGAACGCACTAGAAAGAGGTTTCTAACAAGCAGGTGGAAAAATAAATATATAAAAAAAAAAAAAAAAAAAATCACAAGCAAGACAGAGGGACAGACGGACAATGAGACATTCCCAGCCACTTGGATCAGGAAAAACATAAAAAAAAAAAAAACACAATTATTTTATAACGGAGCACATCACACCCACCACATATATAATAAATAAATAAAAAGATAATGATCGGGAGCAGTGATGAGCTGATAACAAGTCTACACAGCGAATAGACTTCAGGGGAAGTGAGAGGAGCACAGCTGCTGTTATGAAGCGACGCCGTCGACGCAGAGATGCTAAAAGTCAAACGCTTAAAAGTCTCCATTCCATCACCCGAACCGCTTCTCCTATTTAGCTGAGCCCAGCTGACACTGGAAGAAGGCCGGGTTCACCTGGACAGGTGGCCGGTTTATCTCAGGGCTCGTGTAGAGAGAGACAACCATTGCCAACCATTGTGGCGCCAAGACACACACACCGTTAAAACATTTATTTTTGTTGCATTTGTTATTGTAATACTAACTTCGGCCACAAGGGGCTGAAGTGCATCACAGTGCGTTTGGTGGACGTTTCAAACAGGACTAAAGTGTCCATGTGTTCTTCCAGTGAGTTTTAATTCACATAACCTGCAAACACAAAACATGTACCGTGTGTTTGGAGACATTAAAACTCAACCTACCTTCAAAAGTAATTTAGGATAATACAAAATAAAAAAAGTTTTGCCAGCAAAAACACAGGAGATAAAACTATTTTTACACCCATAACAAAGATGGCTGATGAGTATTTAGTTTCCCCACTTGGCTCTCGAGGCCTCCATATGTTAACGTGAGTGAAATGAGAAGAATACAAACAATTGTAATCCTTTAACGTCACACGCCAATGACTCAATTTCCAGACTGTCGGCAGAATTTGTCAACAGATTTCAGGTCAACTCGACCCGAAAAGTTGCGACACCCAAATCTCAAATAAAAGTAAAATCAGCCCAATGGTACGGCGTCTCTGCCCTTCAGTTGTTACAAGTGAAGCTCTGTGAATGACTGAGGGCGTGTGTCCATGACAGAGTCCCGAATGCTCATCCGGTGGAGGGAGGAGGCGACCATGAAGTCACGAGAAGGTCCTCTGAGCTTTAAATACAGCTTCAACCCATGTATATGAAGTCAACCAGGAGCTCCTCGAGACGCACATGTACCGTTACAGCAGGAGGAAGAGGCAGTACCTTCACATATTTGGCGTAAAGCTGCTCGTCCAGCGGGAAGCTCTGGACGATCCGCTCATCCCGGCCATGAAAGGTACCGAGCTTTACCCACTTGTTGGTCGGGTATCTGCAGGAGGAACAAAGGGGCCGTGAGAGGAGCTGCAGGGTACTTCACCACACAATGGGACAGCGCTGGATGCGGAAAGAACTAAAGATTCAGCAGCTGTGAACTCAAGATTTCTGGGGAAATATAGCACGGCGTATTCAGTAAGGAATCTATTACATTTACCATCAGATGCTGATTGGATATCCACGTAAAAAAGGTTTAGAATTTTCCCTTTATACGTGTTTTTTTTCCTCATCTGAAGCGAGATTTGATTCAGAGCTGCACACGGCTTTCCGTTCGTCACGCCTCTATCAGAGGAGAACGCGCCAGTCCCTTTGAAGTTGATCCGTGTGCGTTTACCTGTCGCTGATGGAAACCAGGAAGTCTTTAGGCGTCGATGAGAAGAGCTCAAAGTTAGCGATGTCCAGCTGCTTGACTTGAATCGGCTCACAGAGCTCGATCACAAACCTGCACGGAGGAAACAGAAAGTTTAGGGAAAGAGGACGCTTGAAGAGATACAATGTGCACCAGTAGAGTGTGTGTGTGTGTGTGTGTGTGTGTACCAGATTTTGTTGCTGCAAGGATTTAGCATGTAAAGGTCCATATTCTCCATGAGAATAGCTGAAGTGCTCTGAATACAAGACAGAGGAACAAGAGAGCAAATTAGATATACTGTAGATACTTTATTAATCTCACAAGGGGAAATAGTTTATTAGCATCCATCAGCATCGTTGTCGTCACCACAAGTTTCTCATTTCAGAGATTATTATTATGATGATGAAAGACTATAAAACAACCGTTCCGGGTGAAGCTTTAAGTCTTAACTTTGTTTTTCAACCTGGAACCAAATGTTCCCACATGTTCGTGTCACAGTGACTGATGGGGACACAAAACGTTCCAGTGTTGACGTTTCCACCGCTGCCTTCATACAATAAGTCAGCAACACGTCACATGACACAAACACCGGATCAGATCGAGGACAAGGCATAGGAGGGGAAAAAAAGGGCTTTTCTCGATCGGGTTCTTTCCATAATGCTATCAGACATTTATGAGAACAATCTGAGCCACAACCACAAGCACTTTAGAGAAGTGACTACATATATATGTGACTACATCGCAGCCCGTTTCCAGTCTGTGGGCTGCAGCACTCTCCCTTAAAACTGGACCAATTCCAGAAATTGTTGTCCTATTACAGGGTTCATACACATTTTGACTGATGGATTTCCATGACTTTAAACCAAATTTCCATGACCAAACACTTTGTGAAATCTCGGTGTATATATAAAAAAAAAAATTAAAAAAAAAGAGAAAATTACTTTTCAATGACTTTTATCCACATTTCAATGACTTTTCCATGACTTTCATGACTTTTAGCCAAATTGCCAACAAACATTTAGTGAAATCTGGGTGTAAACAGTAAAAAGTGGGTAAATGTAGTATTTAAACTAACAATGAGAACACAAAGCATACAGTAAACCTTAAATGAGACAAATGAATGAGACAATAGTTTGATTAAAAGAATAAACATTTATATAGATGCCTGTATGTATGCCTGCTTATATTTTGAGCGTCTTTCTTTTAAAAGCATATTAATTATTTCAAACTCAGCGTAAATGAACACATGAATATAACACATTTACATGACTTTTACAACACTTTTGGGACTTTTTTTTTTTTTCAAGGACTTTTCCAGGCCTGGAAATAACCATTTTAAAATTCCATGACTTTTCCAGGTTTTCCATGAGCGTAAGAACCCTGACTATTAGACACTTAAGACATGGTGAAGGTTGAAAAACACTGAAGTTACTCTTCGGTTTCCTCCACCCTCTGATTAGAAGGTGACAGTGTGTGTCCTTCGCTGCGCGCCTCACCTTGGCCTCGTTGTTGGCAGAGAGGATCTTGGCGCCACACTCCACGGAGGCGTAGTTATTCTTGAAGTTTTTCAGGACCTTCTTCACCGGATGGGGGCTGCCGCTGGTCGAGGTAAGGAGAGACTGACCTGTGCAGAGGGAGCGGTACATTTTAGGGACGGACGCTGGAGAAAAGAAGGAGCGGTAGCCCGAGAGGAAACAAGTCGGGAGGGTTACGCAACACGCATGAGCACACCGCACATGGCAGGAGAGAGAGAGGGAGATCAGAGCACGAGGAAGGAAGCCAAAGAGACGACAATGCAAAAAGAAGCAATAAGATGGAGATTGAAACGGGCATGCAGAGGCCTCCCTTTGTCTGCAGAGGAGACGGCGGTGCACAAAGCGAGCTCGGCGTCACCAGGCTCGCTCAGCTTGCCTCTGGAAAACCACTCACAGAAGCTGTGTGTCTAAATGCGCGTTTTAATAACTCACTTTTCTCCTTCTCCACCTCCATGACTTGTTTCTTCCACTCGTCGAAGGTGGGGATGTCTTCTTTGCCGGGCACCGAGGGATCGGGCTCCCTGGCGGCGGTGCTGCCCGGTCCGGCCTGAACAACACACACAGACGGGTGCGTCACACACAGACACACACACACTGTAGGCTCATAAAGATAGTTCAACTGTACCCATCACTAAAACTACAATCACCGAATGTCATAAATATGCTGATGTCTTGACAATTTACAAAGTACAGCAAATTGTAAATTAATCTAATATTGCTAAGAATCCACGCCATGAACTTGCATGCTATGACCTCCAGCCTCTAACACACACACACACAATAGTTAGCTCGCCCCTGGCCTCCAAGGCTTTGAGATGCACTGAGCTGGTAATAATATTTTGATGGATTATACGAGCACCCTTTTGGACCTCGCGAGCCAGTCTGAGCCCAAGAATCCACCCACCTAGACGGCCTGTTATGTAAACGCCACAGAGCGTTTGTCGGGAGTCACTTATGGATTTAGCGGCCAGATCTTGGCTCCAGAAATCAGCGAAGAAAATGTAGAATTTACCGAAACGCAACACACTTAATTCCCAGAAAATAAGTAACTTCCCCCCGGATATCCTCGCCTTTTGCCTTTTTGATTATCCTTCAACCGTGAAGAAACAGCCGACCCTGAAAGCAGCAAGTTGACTCAGCGTTTGCTTCTTGAAACATTCAAATGCTGCCCTTTGCTGGAACAGCTGTGCAGGATGAATATTTATAGCTTTCATTGTAAATCCAGCCAGCAGTTGGGAGTATGACATGAACTCAAATAACCCTTTCTACCTCTTCATAATGCTTTAAAACAAACATTTTATTATGAATTATAGGGCCATGCATCAAAATACTATTAGTGCATTACATAATAAATGCACAATGCATAACAATCACAGTTTATAATGTATTATAATGCAATTACAAGTTACTCAAAGTGGTAATTGTTTGCTTTATGTGAAGTCAAAATATATTTTGCAATGCTTTGCGGATTCAATGATTTATTTTCACTTTAGGCCAACAATGACCACTCATTTATATTTACAATATAAATCATTACAAAAATATTTAAAAATTATAGTACCTTGTAAAACAAGCCAGTGAGTGACCAGCAATTATGAAGTGTGATACTTGACCCTTTGAGTCATTATAAAATGCTTTAAAGTTATATATTCATGAGTGCTCATAACTGATTATTCAGTGCTGTATATTGTTTATAGTTTGAAGTTAAAAGGTTTGAAGCTGTAGTTTGAAGTCAAGTGTTTTGTATGTATTTATTTATTTATAGTATACTTTAAACAGTTAATATATTGTTCAATTTGAAGAAAAGTATCGGTTCAGGCACCGGTATTGTTTAAAAGTATCCTTTTAGCACCGGTATCGGAAAAACTCCAAACGATGCCCATCCCTAGTAATAATATTAAGTATATTTTACCATGTGGACTGTGCCTTGTTCAATAAAAAAGAAGCCCAGGAAGCCGACAGCTGTGACATTTTAAATGTTAAATATTAAATGTTCATGATATCCTGCAGCAGTGTCAGGAAAAGATCCACAGCATGAAACATTAAAACCACCCTGGGACTCATTAGAAGACCTGCGTCCATGTAGACCTCCACATTGTTCTGCGTTGGGTTTTGAATATTAAATATTGCAATAATACATGTGAGAAATATTGCCGACCTGCTGCTCTTGGTGGTGTTGAGAAGTGTTGCTCTCCTGGTCCAAATCAGACAGCCCATCCACCAGCTTCTGTTGTTGTTGTTGTTCCTGGTCCACGTGTTCTGGAGTAGGCTGGACCTCTGCTTCAGGACCAGAACTCTGGCTCTGGTCCGACCGCTGGTCCTCCGTGCCGGCCTCGTCCACACTGCAGACACAGGGCCGATGAGGCGGAGAGGGAGGAGGATGGGAAGAGATGGCAATGAGCGAGAGGAGGAGGAGGAGGAGGAGGAAGAATAAGGACAAAGAGGGGATGAGAACAAAAGTATGCACTCCGCGAAACTAATTAAAAACACACAAAAAATCCATTTAAAATCCATTTATTTGACAGAATTGACCTTGGTTGTGAGCAGGCAGAACGGTGGAAACAGGAAATAAAATAAAAAAGCAGCAGTAAGTTGGAGAGCAAGGCCAGCGGTGGACGGTTGCGCACAGCAGAGAGGTTTGTAGCTTGTACCTGGATTACCTGTCTCTGCACTTTGATTGGCTTCCACGAGGTTTAGAAAACTCACCTGAAGAGAGGCCCGCCAAAAGGGGAGTTTTCACAGGTTGCCAGTTTGGGGGGAACGACCCCGCACTGTGCAACAGAGCGCTCGGCAAAGATAAAGTTGCCTACTGGGAGTTCATCTCCTGCACTGGCAACCCGCGCCGCACTGAGGGAAAGAAAGGACATGGCGTTTACACCACCTCCTCGCACCGGGGAGGAGGACGGGAGAGAGAGGGGAGGAGGACGGGAGAGAGAGGGGAGAAAAAGAGGGGACAAAAGAGGGATGGAAGGGAACTCGCTGGTGCGCGCGCGTCTTTAAATGTCCCGATGTTGCCTTGAGGAAGGAGTTGAATGCAAGAAGTTGCCACTGGATGGAAAATAGTCTTCGTGAAGGTTCAACCACATTCAGACCGAGCGGGGTCAAAGTTCCACGTCCACTCTGGTGATTCTCCACGTTACAAAGTCCACTCCATTGTCACTGGAAGTGATCAGTTCCACGTGTTTTTTTTAAGCTGGCCACTTTGACATATCCAGGCCGTCTGACCGACTCTCCTTTGAGCTTCTCTTTCAGTCATTAACAGTAGTTAAATAAAATAGAATACAAACAAAAAGAACCAACGAAAACAATAAATGTGCAATGGTTGAAGTTGGCTTTAACCACCATAAGAGGAACGTGTGTTTTCTTAACCAGCTCAGATTATAATTTCAGTTTTCCAATGGGACGCCTCTGTGGTTAGAGCCAACTTCTAGCGCCAGAGGAAAAGCTCTCTGGCGTGAGGACGGGAACGGGCGCTCACCCTGTGTGGGTCAGGCCGGCGCTCGGTGAGGTAGGTGTGTCGTCGGCTTCATCTGGGGCCGGGTTCGGGTTCGAGTCCGGGGCGCCGCTGCCGGTCTCTGCCGGGGCGTCCGCGGACACCTGGCCCGGTGCTGGAAGCGCTTCTGGAGTGGAGGACTCTGGGACGTCCTGGTCGGGGTGCTGTGCGTCCGCAGGCCGCGGGTCCGCTTCGGCCTGGGCGGCTGGGGGGGGTTCTGGCTCAGAGGCATCCGGTACCGTCTCGGGCTCCGGGTCGGGCTTGGTCTCTTCCGACTCGGCGTCCCGAGGATTCACAGTCTGGTGAGAGGAAACAGAAAAACACCGTCAAACACCAGTACCATGCGTTGTGAGCATTACTAGCATCCAATGTATATTCAATATATATTTATTTTTGGGAGTAGTGGATACAACTAAAATGCAGCAGCCGTGACTACCGTAGTTATTACAATAAACTTCCCTACAAGTATGCAGTAATGAAGAAAACAAATATGCAAGGACTTTTCCATGACTTTTAACCACATTTACATGACTTTTATTGAACTTTGGGGATTTTATTTAAAATTCACTAATCTCTTGCTTCCCTTATTTAAACATGTTCACCCTCTTGGTTCTGAAGCCTATTTTAAAGGCTCATTTATAAGTATTTTCCGGGCCTGCAGCAGCTTTGAGACGTTTAATAACCGGTAGCTGTGAGACATCACCTGTTCTTGGTGCACATTGTGTGTCGCGAGCTTCTCTAGTGCCGTTCTCTCTGTCTCCAGTCCCATATCATATGATGTGTGTGTCGTCCTTTCTTCCAACACCTAGAGAGAAAACAAACACACAAGCAGTTATATTATTATATATTTAAAGGGTTAAAATGAAGCAGAGTCACCGGTTGACGATTTAAACCCTTTACAAGACGTTATTCATGGCTTATGTTTATTTATTTTAAATTTTTTTTAAATCTCCATTAAATTATTTTTTTGGGGGGTGAAAATGTCAAATGCAAAACCTCCTTGTATCTTAGGTTGTGAAGAAGCCTTTTGTTGCCCAACAAAAGGCTGTGTTATAACAGTCCGACAGACTGCCAGCCTGTTGAACGCCTGTTTACTGCTGGACCGTCAACAATGAGTCCCCTTCTTCTGGGCTCTCTCTCTCTCACACACACACACACACACACACACACACACACACACACACACACACACACACACACACACACACACACACACACACACACACACACACACACACACACACACACACACACACACACACACACACACACACACATAGAAACACACTCACTTCCCCAAATTATCATTCATTCTGACGCTCTTGCGGATATTACCGCAAACACACACACGTATAGATACACAGACAATGCTGAGGGTCCATTCATAAGAGCTGAGTCAGCAACAGTCTACCTCAAACAACTCTTCCACTTTTTACTTTTATTCCCCACTGCAGCATTTAAAAAAGTAAGTGAGCCGTACGCCTTCAACTGGGATGTTTCATCATGACATGACACCTTGAACTTTGACCCTCCACATGCATCTGCAGCAGAGTTGTGGATCAGAATTTCCAGAAAAGTCGTAGAGCATCCTGGTATTTCTGTTAAACTGCATTTAAATTAATCAAGTTTCAGTCTCCTAGCAACTCTCAAACCAATCAAATGATTTGCATAAAGAAGATGAAAATATAGAGATGAAAAGACTAACACACACCAAAATAAGTTAATAAATAAATATATAAAAACTAAACTGAATACATGATCAGGGTAAAATAGTAAACAATATACATATATTAAATAAATAAATAAATAATAAAATATGCATAAATATTAAAACCATAGCATAAAGACACTGTATAGAAATCAGATGTAATAATAAGCACTAATATTTAGAAAGAAATAAACTATACAGCACTACATGACCTGCTATGTATGTACATAATACATTTTTTCGGGCATACTAAATAATATGGCAGTATGGACATTGCAACACACAATAAAGTGGGAAAAATACAAGATAAAAAAAATAGAGATTGCGTAACTTTGTATACTCTGACCTCTGACCCCAAGTCTCTGACTCGTTACAGAGAAGCCTGTGGTCCCGACAACGTGGACAGGGGGCCGCTTTCTCAGCTTTCTCAGTATTTCGTTTTTATTAACAGGGAAACTAATCTGGACGTTCTGTGCGGTCGGGTTCCCTCTTTACGAGCGACCCTGACGCGCGTACGATCCCACGAGATTATCAGTCGTAAAAAAGGTAAAGAACAACAACAAAGAATGATGTAATGCCCCTCCGTCCCACAACGTTAACCACACAGGAGGTGTGAACCGTCCCGTCGACGTTTAGACTGCACAACAAATCTTGGTGCATCTTAACGCGTCGCATCCTGAATTTCCAATATAGAAATACGTCACAGCGGCCTTTATTATAGCCGTGACGTCGCATGAAGCGTTTGCAGAAAGCGTGCACAGACCTCGTGTGGCGTGGAGTCCTGCTCCGGCTCCGGCTGCCGGACCTCTGGGTTTCCGTCCCCCGCGGGTCGACCGGGGCCAGACGAGCTCTGCTCTGAACAACACACATTTTGACTGGGGTACCTGGAACAGAGGAAGGGAAAGAGAAAAGGGACACCGTTAAAACCCCCGCGCCCACATTTCCACATCACGGTAACGGGCGTGAAACGAATATTAGAAGCTAAACAAGCTAATATCTTTTTTTTGGAAGCTGTGGGTGCCTTTGAACTTAAAGAACGCTGAGGTGTTCCTTCCCTCGAGGGACGACAACAACAACTCTTTGGACACAGGCAAAAAAAAATACTCTGAGTGCATGAGGAAAAACACAAAGGAAGGGAGAGATGAACCCAAAAGTATTCTTACAAGCTGCTCAAAGCAAACAGCATTCTTTGAATCATCTCTTCCTCCTTCATTCCACTCCCTTGTTCCTTTCTGCACCTGAGGCTCAACAGGAACCAGGATGTTGCTGCAACTCTTTCAGGTGTTGCACAAAGCACCTGTATCTTTACCTCATTGGACATTCAGCCCCCTGTGCAACACAGGACCCACAGGACCCGCTCTGCCGAGTGCCTTTTACATTTCAAGTCGCGCAATTTTATTGTGAACTTGGAAAAGCTGACTTAAGATGTTGTGCACCAAACACATGGACCTGCAATATAGGGCAAAAATATTCCATCACAATGTAGGTAATTCCATATCTTGATGTAGATATAAATCCCGATCTAGCACGTTTCCTGGTAATTCATGAAGCTACATGAAATAAAAACATAGTTGTGTGAATTAAATACTTGACAACTGAAAAGAAAATAAAATGTTCTCATTTAATTAAGAAGTTTACAGGAAAAACAATCAGATTTTCGAGACGTTTGAGTTAGTGTGCGCTAGAAGTCTCTATTGTAATTTGTTTAACTGCGTAGTCGAGAGAAACCTCAACGACTTTAGAGGCGTGAATAAAAAAAGGTTTGAAAGAATGAGTTCATTTCAACACAACTCACTGTTTCACGTCAGCTTCCATATTTGTGCACGGCTACGTTCAAAGGCCTCTTTTCAATACGGGACTACGTGCTCTTTAACGCATCGGCGTATGTCGATAGATAAGAAAGAATTAATAGGAATGTAAAAGGACAAGAAGCTGTAAGAACTAAGCAGAGGGGAGCTGGTTGTGATGTCAGTGGAGTTGAAATCAGGAGAAGAATGTAGCGCATGAGGTCTGTCTGAACATGTCCGCTGTGACGCCAACAGGGTTTTCCCCACAAACGATATCTACGCATTATTTCCTGGAACCTGAACAAGAAGGTCAGCTGCCGGCTTCATTTAAATTGTTTAAACCCAGAAGGCAGCGACGAACTCGGGAGCATTTTTCAACACTCGACGTGACGACGGAGAGGCCCAAAGACGCAGAGCTCAGATACAAAGAGAAACATGTGATTCCTGAAACTGGAGCGCCGGCCTTCAGCGGTCAAATATCAATGTCAGGAGCTGGGCGGCGCACATGGACGGTCGCGTTAGCGCCCCGTCAGCCCGGCTGTCACGAGGACGGGGAAGAGCAGCGGACAGCACAGTCCAAAAAAATTAAAAAGATCACAAGGAGGAGGCTTCTCCATCTGAGACTTCATTTGTGAAGGATCTGAGCTGCAGACGCATCAGACGAGATATGGCTCTTGTAAGTTGATTTTAGACAAGAGTTTTGACCCATTACTGGACATACAAAATTGATATCCCATGATGGATTTATCTGACCATCGGCGCAAAATGTCACTTCCAACTCCGACACCAGAACATGGCATTCCCTGTCGTCGTCGTCTTGGGTCTCCGTTAATGTACCTCTCAATATACACATTCCCAAAAAGGGCTCCCGGGCTAGCGGGGGCAGGGGCCTCAAGAGCTGAGCGGTGATGGGATGCTATGGAGTAAATATGAGCCACATGCTTATATAGGCTCCAGGCTAAACTTGGATCCATGGCTTTGAACTATGTTGTGCTGCGTTTCGAATGTCCGCCCTCGACCTCGACCTCGACGCGCCCACGGATGCACAGCGAGGAAATGTCCCACAAATAAAGCTACGCAACAGACGGCTGTAAAGAGGACATGCCAGCACGATGTAAAGGACAACATGGAAGGAACTGAAAGAAAGCGGAACACAGACGGCCCAAGAAGTACAAAAATAAATAAATTTAAAAAAAGCATCGTCAGAGGATGTATGATGAAGATCTCCAGACATACAGATTAAAGTGTGGAATCCTCCATACACAGAAAACAATGTTGTATTGTATCCACAATGAGTCATTCTGAATTGTCAGATCATTTAATTTAGTTTGAACTGCATTTCATCCACACACACACACACACAGGATTTCATCCCTCTTCGGTCAAAGCGTTGCCGCTGTAAGTTGCTTACAGGAAAGCATCGTCAGTGTGGAACGTTTGCATGATACGTCGATTTAAACATATTATGTTGTGTGCAAAGTGTTGATGTGCATATTTCATGCATCAAGGCCTTTTTGTTGCAGCATAGTCACTGAAACAAACCTTGGCTGTTTCACAGTCTAGTTTCAGATAAGGACCTGGAAGGCTTTACTGTAACTCTGCATATAATTCACTAAATTATTACTAAGTTGTTACATATCTTCCTAAATGTATTACTGTAATCAATGTGGAATAGTCAAAACTGACGTAATGGAATTCTTTCATTACCAATCTGTTTATGTTCCCAAAGTTTGCTTATCACTTATGAAAAAAAGTGGGCTTTTAATCTCCCGGATAAGGACGTTTGCTTGTGCAAATACAAACAGAGCAGTGCAGGTTCAACACGTCGCACAGTCAACAATCAATGTGTAAACTTCCGTGATGGCGTCAGCTGCAAATAACCCCGAGTCACTGAACCAATGTTTAAACTGGAAGCTGCAAAGGCCTCCGTATTTACAAAACCAAGCCCACACTGCGAAACAAGTGGGAACGCCACACACACACACACACACACACACACACACACACACACAGCGTCATCTCCATGAATGAATAGAAAGACCTGAGTGTCGACATTCCTTCAACAGATGGAAGCGAAGAGGAGAAACCAGGTGAAGAAGAGGGCTGCTTTAGGGAGGAGGGCACCGTGACCTACTTTATAATTGAAACGGTTATGCAACAGTGGAAGGCGGGGTGGGGGGGCGTTTGTTTGACCCACAAACGGAGAACAAAAATGCACAAAACCCACCGGAAACATAAAAGCTCAAGAGAGCCATATACTGTACTTAAAGCATTCCAGTAGTGGGTCAATGCCGAGCTAACGAGGAAGAGCCGGAGGCCGGACTAATGAGTCAGCAGCCCTCAGACACGCCTCCTCGTTCCCGCTCTCCAGCACCGCTTCCTGTCCCGCTGCAGAAGCACCTGGGGGGGTTTAAGGGAGCCTTTCAGGTTTTTAACTCCTCTCTGGCTGCAAACGGCTCAATCGTTTTAGTCATGTTCGTTTAGTTTTACCGCCTCGTCCCCGAGGGCATAAGGGGTGCACTGTTTAGGAAAAGGGACTTCCATTTTGGTTCATTTCTTTTTGGCTGGATGAAAACTTTTTGTAGCAGATGTTCTGTGGAGAAAAGGCAGAACGTTTTGTTTAAGCGGTGAAGTAACCGTTCATTTATTGAAACTGCCGTTTTGTGGTGTCGTGTGAACCCGCGAGGGTTGGGCACATTATGTGCATCACACAAATATCAATAAGTAGTAGATGTTGCATCCTCCCCGATGACGATACCTGAACTTGCGCATCGGCCGATACTGAGAAACCAGTGTGTTAAAAAAATAAATAAAAGTAAACTGGTCACAATTCTATTCTACAGTTGCGGTGAAAAGAAAATTCAAGTTTCTCCCAAAAAAACCTACATTTTACAAGAAGACATAAATGACATTTGAACACATCATGATAACGTTAGTGTTTAACCAGGTGTGTCGTATTAGATGGAGCAGGATGCACGGACCGGGAAGCAGGTGGCTCGTGTTGTTTTTATTCCAGTTTTGCATACAAGAGGTGATAAAAATCATATGATGACATGATATCAGATCGGTGCATAAACACATCCATACCCGATCCGGCATTTTAGGCGCTTTCCAGAACAACTCTACTTTCTTTTTCCCTCATGTTTAAACTTCTAACGTGAAGATGTCGGCCATATTATCTGGCCGGAGAATTGTTTATTGTCGCTGCTGCTGTACACATTCCTTATGATGCAGATAAAAATGAAAAAACCCAATTTTGTTGTGCATCTCTGTTGCATAACGGTGATGAATTATCTCTGAATCCTTGAAGTGTTGCAGAAACAACATCAACTTCAGCAGCACAGCTTTGCACCGATTGAACACAGACACAACCGTCTCCGCCGGTTCCGAACAGCCAAATCCTCTGTTATTTCCTGTTGGCTTTAGGACCATTCAGAGCCGGGGGAGACCTGGTTTAAATCAACCGTCCCGTCCCACCCGACGGGGGTGGACACAGACTGCAGAAACAACAGAGACGACGGGGCTGAAGAGACGCATCTGCCAGCAGCCAGTCAAATATCACGCATGCAAACTGTGCTGCGGCCTCCTAAAAGTTTCCAGAGGCGTCGAGCGTGACAACATGATCAACATCATCCTCCTTTATGCGCCTGTTGACTCTTTACTGTTTGATTAGTTTAGCTGGAGAGAGCTTCCTCGTAGCATGACACGGCATATATATATAAATAACCTGGGACATGGCAGATTAGCTGCTGCCTTTCCTTCTCTTGGCCTAAATCTCAACACTCGCACAGCCTTGAACCGACAGCACGTGATGGACACTAAGTCCCTCCTTAATTGTCTTAAATTAAAATACTAGAACTTGGTCACCGGGTCAACTGCGCTGGCGGAAAATAGAGACCACCGATAAATAAATAGGAGGAGGAAAAGAGACATTTGGAAAATTGATTGATCAAATCCAGAAGCCACTACATTATTCTTGATTTTTAAATGCAATAGGAACTTGAACAGTGCGTCTGTCCTCAAGCTTTCCAACGCCTTGTGATGTTTTCCCACTGAAGTGCGGATTATTCTGGATAGGCGATGTGCGGTGCCGGGAGATGGGTCCATGATGCAGTGAGTCGGTTCATGTTTTCGTATAAACCGATCCGTCGACTCACCAAAGCCGAATCACGTGCTTTGTGAGAGCAAACAACCACACAAAAAACACACACACACACAAGGCCAAATAAATCCTGCTGTTTTACACAGAGCAACATCTATGAGAGGATCGTACCACTAACAGTTTGGATCACGGATTTGAGATACAATCCCACTTTGTTTTGCCGCCGATACCAATTGATGATCCATATTGGCAGATAAAGATTGTTTTTGTTCTTTTATTATCTTCACCACAGTGCCAGAAAACCATTTCAACGGCTCTGAAGTCAGTGTAAACCATCACAAACTCCAAATGTTGTTTGTTTGAACC
Organism: Taurulus bubalis; assembly: GCF_910589615.1. Taxonomy (NCBI): domain Eukaryota; kingdom Metazoa; phylum Chordata; class Actinopteri; order Perciformes; family Cottidae; genus Taurulus; species Taurulus bubalis. Next base: position 25,611,790 of record NC_136595.1, on the reverse strand, counting down.
ACTACAACATACTGTTTACCTCCACAGAGCTGCCAAAGATAGGGAGGGGAAAAACAGCTGAGGAGAGAGAATCCAGGACCCGCGTGGGCAGAGGTGGATTGTGGGGCAGGGAGGAGCGATGGCCGAAGGCTTCGGCAGGAAAAGTAGGCCAGCGCATCTGCCAGGCAGACAAAAACATGTCGTCACCACTCAGAGGAAACGGTGGGGGCGGAGCGTCGGAGAGAAGCCTTTAGGCCGAGCTCGGATTTTCCTCCACGCCGAAGCGGTGGAACGACGTAGAGCAGCAGTTTGTTTTAAAGCCTGCTGATCCTCCGTAATCCTCTCCACTGGTGCATCGCCGGGGCAGCTGGGACCGAGTGGCTGAACTGGTGAACAGCTCTCCAACCAGACCACGCCAACTCTTCTGGACCCGACCGGCCGTACCTGGGGTCCGTTTGCTCGTCGGATACACACCGACTTCACAGCAATACGTTGTTTTTATCGTCAATGAATTAACAGGGCTTCCCCACTCTCTCCTGTACATTTACCCTTTCAGATTCCTTGTATGTGCAAACATGCTTGGCAATAAACCATCTTCAAATCTAAACATGTCCTGTTACGGTACATGTTTCCTTCACGAGGAGAGACAGCGCAAGCAAAGAAAAAAATGGCCCTTGAGCCACTATTTGGTCAGTGTTTTGGGCGCCTATTCATTTTTTTCCGGTCATTATTATGCAATCATCTCATCAAGGCCCAACACACATTTGAAAGCATGGAGTTTAAGATCACAAACCTTGAATCTTTGCATGCAAAACAAGTATTTTAGTTCAGAGCGTTATCTGAATAATACAAATTCATCCATTTCGTCCATTTACTGGCCAGGAGAGATTTATACCGACTATTGGCAAAAACCCATTGATAGCATCTCTACCATTCTTAGGCCATCAAGCACATCAATACCACAGGGAAGCTCGGTTTTGAGAGACTTCACTGGCGGATAGTTCACGTATAAACAGGGAAAGGATGAGAATGGATGTTTTCTACATCGCTGCTGTAAACCCATTAGCCCCATTAGCAGCATTGGCCGCCGCTAATGGGATTGGAGTGGTGGATGTGTTGGCGGAGCGGAGGACGAGAGCCCGTCTGAAATAATTGTAGCTAAGCTTAAAATATCAATCCACCACCTGCATTAAAAAAAAAGGAATAAATACATTCAATTGACTGGTAATATTAGCTTGGATTAATAAAGCGCTGTGCCAATAAACAGAAGTCACACTTTCAGTTCAGAGAGAACTTGATCGGTCGCTTTCCTACGCTTCCCGTTACCGAGCCGTGCGACTGAACACACTGGCGCCGGCCCAGCGGTCGCTGGCAGATGAAACTACTTCAACTGGTTTGCTCTTAAAGCCGGATGATCACAGTTTGATAAACCACTTGAGCTCATCTAACGCAACGAAAGACACACACAGCTACTCGTGAAGCTCGCTCGCCTCTCTGATGTATCGGGATCTTGGACGACGTCGGCTCTGTGACGCACGTGAATCCTTCAAAGTGTACACAGACGTCAAGGATGCAGTGTGTGAATGAACACACACGCCTCTGTTTGGAGGCTCGCCTGTGCAGCACCAAGTAGGCCAAGTCACCTGGAGGGAGAAAGACTGCTGCCGAGGGGCTACGTTCACCCAACAGATTGGCTACCTGCCGACATTAAGGACCTTTACAGCCACAACCAGGGATACGGGTGTTAAACTTAAAATAAAGCAGTAATACCTTGAGTACCTCGAGGGAAGGTCTGGCCAGAGACCCCATGAACTAGAAAGTAGAACTCTAGAGAAGTGTGTTTCAATCTTTTTTTGAGCCGCGGCACATTTTCTACAATAAAACCAACAACCAAAAAGTCACATTGTAGCATAATACAGCATGTATGGTGGGCAATTATTGCGTGGCATGGAAGAGTATTCAATTACTAGGCCAGCCACTGTATTGCAGGCAACTAAATAATATTTTTTTGGGATCGATTAAGTGAAAAGATTTCCCACGGCGCACCTGACGATCTCTCGGCACACTGGTTGAAAAATCACTGCTCTTGAGTGCAGATATCTGCCAGGTGCGTCTGCCAATGGGCCCGAAGATGTCGGAAAACAAACTTTATTCAAACAAACAAAAAAGCGGTGCAATATGCAGGCAACCGCATAAAAGTCGCAGAAAACACGTCATACAATCAGATAATCGTCCTTCGAGCATGCAGCCATAACTGTCCCCGCCTAAAATATATAATGCTGCTTATTGCAATGAACGGAAGTGACCGTATCTGAACGTCTTCTTTGATGCCGAGCTCGACAAAAGACCGGCGGTCGGAGTGCTGTCCCAGTCACACGGCGGATCAAAGAGGCTCGGGGGAATCCGACGTGGGGAACATCGGCGCGGGACAATGGAGGACGCCATGTGATATAATGTTGTTTGATAGGAAAAGCCAGTGAGTGTTAGCATGGGTGGGTGTGTCATACAACACAATGTACGCATCGCCCGACACAGCAGGGGAACAAAAACTCATTTACAGCCACCGCGGGACACAGTGTACAGCGCGGTGAAACATTTACCATACAGTCTCCAACGCAAACAGTGACGTCCTAACGAGCAAGGAAACCCCACGTTTAAAATATATATATATATATATATATATATATATATATATATATATATATATATATATATATATATATATATATATATATAAAAAACATGAATGCTGTGACAATACATTTGACTCCTACATATAAACCATGAGCCTACTGTATAGCCCATTCAGTTCCAATGTCCATAACAAATCAAATTATTTTGCCCTGAAATAAGACAATTGCATCTTGCATTCAGCCGCCGGCTTGAGGAAAGTACATTTTATGGCATTGGTGCGACTTTATCTGCAAGCTTGGGAAAGAAACGTGCCATTATTGCCTTCAGTACATTATGTTCTTTCGCCATGCGTGTCAACAATGGACAGGATATCTTTCTGTACATTGCCCTCCCCCAGACCGTGAGGGAGGGGAAAAAAAAGGCACACATTCAACGTCACATACATGACTCAGCCTTCGACAAAGAAAGAGAGCTAGACCCCCACCGACACACGGTTTGAGCAGGCAGGTCGGTAACGATAAGGTAAACAGAGAAGAGCAGCGAGCCACAGAGAGAGAGGAGGAGGAGAAACAAGAGCCTTTTTAAGAAAGGGGGAAACAGCGAAAAAAAGCAAAGCAACCCCTGGTTTTAGTGTGACCTTCAGAGAACACACAGCATCCAGCGATCACAAACGTCTGTAGAGACGAGTTAAACCCACTGGAGATGGAAGCTTTTCATGCCTTAAATGTTTTTAGACTCCGACGTACAATTAAAAACCTATTAAATGACTCGCATTAGTAATTGCTTCTGAGAAAATACAACCACAAAAATGAGCTCGAACTGAACCCTGAGTGGTTAAATAGTCACATCAGTTAACTCTTTGTCCTCACACAGCAAACACACGTCACATCTCTGCTGGTCGATGTGACGCAAGCCTCCACCTTTAAGACACGACGATGCCCTCAGAGAGCTATTCACCCTCAGACAGCTATTCACCCTCAGACAGCTATTCACCCTCAGACAGCTATTCACCCTCAGAGAGCTATTCACCCTCAGAGAATCCGGCTGCATTTAACTCTCACTGACTTTCTAATTTCCGGGAAAAGTATTATGCAAGCAACAGGATCCTGGAAAGAAGAGCCTACTGGCCAGAAATGGTACCATTGGTGTCCACCTGTTTTTAGTAGCAAATATACAAGAACGTAATGGAAGTTTATGAAGAATATGTAGATGTTCATTATGTTTTCGGGCACGAGGAAGTTAGAGACGAGATGGCGTGACACAACTGAAACAGAGGATGCGCGATCCTTTTACATCTGCTTTTTGTTTCTATTTTCGACTCAAGCCAGTTCAAGTTAACAGACTAATCAGGTTCTACACGTCCAGTTCTACTAATTCTTTCTCGACCAAGTCGATGATCCTGTTGCGAGAAGTTAAAAAACCCACATTTTTAAAAAGCAATTATTGCAAAAACCTAGGAAAAAAAAAAGAAATGTACAAGACATCCAAATTAAAATGGAAGAGCTGAGCTGTTTTTAAATAATCAATTATCAAGATTAAATGTAGATAATTGATCAATCATTTCAGTAATTTCTCAAGTAGAAATATTGTAACAAACAATTCCATTTTCTTGATTCCAGCCTCTCGTATGAATTGATCTACAATAACATTTATCAATTTATATTATAATAAAACAAGACACTTCAAGGCGTCAAATTTGGCTCTGTGTCGGCCATTTTCTTTTATTGGAAAAATGTATCTGCAGATGAATCAATAATGAAAACAATAGCCCTGATTGCCATCTGGATTCGATATTGTTTTGATCGTCCAGCTCTACCGATTAGCTCTCACTTTAGACACCTCGGTGCACACATTTCAGCCAGCGATGATCTAGCCGCCAGCGCACAGCAGCAACGCGGTGGAGCCGAGCAGAAGGGAGACCGGCCTTCACGGCCACTGGGCAGGAACAATAGTTTGCTCTCGGGGTGCCAGTCCAGCTCCGTCTCCTCACATAAAACCAGAGCTGCCAGCCTGCAGCGCTGAACTCTGCGAGAGACGAACTCGGTCACTGAGCCGCCGGTCTCCATTAAACAGTCCAGGAAAAAGGAAGGTTTTTATCACGACGTCTTTGAGTCACTTTGGCAGCTGATTGGCAGTCAGACAAATGGAAGACGTCTTGTCGAGAGGATTTTATTCCAATCGCACATTTCACTGTGTTATTATTCATCATAGATATCTAGCTTGTACTTTTTAAAAGCTAAAGATAATGACAGGTGTTTCTTTTTTAGTTCCTTTTAGTCTTTAAATTGATGATTTTGTCCGTCAATCACAGAAATACAAAGAAAAGTGATATAAAATAGAACAAATAACAAAACATGACCATTTATTATTTGATGCATTTATAAAAGTGAATTCTTAAAATGCAGACTGATGGCATTACCTGGTGAAATGGCTTTTTTGACATCTAGGTCAAATGTCATGTTTGCTCAGACATACAACCCCTCTGGCTTTTTGTTGCCTTGCTTTAGAAACGCATCCAGTTCCAACGTCTTTAAGTTAATCAATGCTTTAAAAACGTACATGTGAAATGAAGTACCTTCGATAGCATTTAGCTGAGAGATATGCCGCCTCATCTTTACTCAGAAAGTTATCCGAGAGAGGATAAGAACAGAAGCTAATCAGATAACCACATACTAACAAGCTGCAACATGCATTGACTTTGAGCTCTGCATTGTGTAAGTGTAAGTTAATTTAATAATTTTCATAAGATCATTTTATCTGAGAGATAATTTTCTGGGACACAATCATGAAATCATGCATGTCTTATCCGTGCATCCTCATGTACATAACTTGCATTGCGTGACTGTACAGCATGTTGTTGCTTATGCATGAGTGGGCATTACGCCGGTTTCGACATCTGCAACCATTCATTATTCATATCAAAAATTTCCTTCCGACTATGAAAGACAGCGCAGTGCAAAGTATATCTCAACGCCTCCTCCGGGTTGGGTTATAAATTGCGCTGATAATTCTCTTTTTTAACCACTTGATCGTGAAGTCAGAATGTGGCAAACGCACATTCAAAATGTTTAGACGCTGGGGGAAAATTCCCAGAGGTGTTTGCACCTTCACATGAGAGGTATTACCAGAACAACAAGAACAAAAAGGAGTGGTCTGGCGAAGGCACGGCGAAAGAGGAGCGCAAAAACAAGGGCATGCTGCAAATCACAGCAGCCATGCGGCATCGCAGGATCATAAAAGTCACGCTGGATGCAATGAGTGGATGAGCTTCAGGGAGAGCTAAGCTAAGCTACTGGCTTGGTTAGCTTCCATTTCACCTTCAAGCCTCCCGTCGCTCCTTTCACGGCTGGAGCAGCCCAAAAGAAACAAAAACACACACAGGGCCGTCTCTGTTTCGCTGTAATCCAGCCAGTAAACAGAGGAGACGAAGTGTTCAGGGATTTGTTTCATAAGATTTCATTCTTATCAGCTACTGTTGGGCATTTGTCATGCAGCCCAGAGACAAAGACAAGCATTCACACATGATGGAATATTCGGAGCGACGCCGACAGCAGAAACAGCTGATCAATCACGTGGTTAAATGTTCCTGTATCCCATTTAGTGCATCAAAATATTTTTCTAAAAAAAAAAAAAAGTGAGCCAAACAAATGCTTTTCATATATAGACATATGTGGATGGAAACTCTTCTCCTCAGTAACCAGTACAGGTGCTGCTGGGAGTCCACTGGTGGGAAGGACGAGCAGCACTGGCCCACGTGGGCATGAGGAGGCGGATCTACTTATGCAACAGTCGCCCCCAGAAAGGGAAACGTTTACAATGTGGTCACAACGGACAGAACACATAGTTCTTTTAACGGGAGGGTCCTCTAACTATGTCCTGGGTTCCTTCTTTGCATAGTGCTCACATGGCCTTTGAGCAAGCTTCAGAGGACACCGTTCAGACAGAGGGGCACAAGGACAAGACACATTAAACCTTTGCTTACGCAAAACATTCAGCGTGTGTGTAGTGAAGAGGAAATCAGCTGATGCTGCATTTGAAAAACTCCATGAGGCTGCAAACTTTCTTCCTTTTTTTTTTTTTTTTAATCTAAAAATATTTGTGCTGCAAAAAACAGGAGCGTCTCTCACACACACAGGACAGCTCGAGCACTGAAGCTGGGAAATCCCGATCAGGCAGCAGAGGGTACGTAAAAAGCCCCTATAGGCCGCCTCATCCTATAGATGACCTATGAGAGGAAACTGGTTGGACAAGCTGAACCCTATGGTGTTTGGTTACCGGACTGGTGTCAAAAGATCCAGCGCAAACATGAAAACACCTCCGAGTGTATGATGAGCACGAGCAAAAACACACAGCAACACCCTCGAGCCCTTTAAACTACTTCAAAGTTATTTAATTACACGGAAGACTAATCAACAGGAGAGAAAAATAACTAAATTGCACAGCAATCAGGTGAGTCAACACCTTTAAATATGAAGTTGTCCAGCTGGACAGTCTTCTCCACGAGCGCTAATCGTGTTTCATAATAACAATCATTTTCAAATGGCTGTGAAACTAATGATCACAAACCCAACAGTGTATTTTGCAGAATATAGGATTAGCAGGCAGAGAGAGAAAGTCCAACAAAGTGTTACTGCAGAGAAGAATGCTAATACACCGCCACACTCATACCACGTCTAGAAGTTAAAATCCAAACTATAATCGGTATGTGGGAGACTATCATTACTCACAATTACCGTGGCTAGAAATGTGTGCAACCTCACACCATGCGCGCTTTCTCCAGTGATGCCGACATTACCAGCCTGAGCTAGCTCACCGTAAACACAGCGAGATCCCACAGTTGCAACTACGGCGTCATTGCAGACACAAAACCCGTTCTCTGCTGTGCCTTTAAACAATAAAGACCTCTAGCTGAGCAGCAAGCAGATTGTATCTATCAAATAAAAGCATGGAATCTGGACACGGTTATTTAAAAACAGCAGGGGGGGGGAGGGGGGACTGATGACAGAATGATGCCCTATCACAGCCTCTAGCCTCCCAACACAGAGCCCCTTTCTGCCTGAAATTACTGCTGCCTTGGAAACCTTCGGATTACTGCAGGGACTGCATTCCCTGTTCCCAATGGGAAGTGTGAGAGCTGGCACAGAGGAGTGAGAAGCCGACAGCAGCACGCTAAAAAGGGTTTGCATGCAATGAGGCCCGTGTGTGTGTGGTTGCATGGCCATGAGTTTGTTTGTTGGAAAGTGGAAAGAGGGCACTGAGGTTTTAAACATGCAAGGCTGTCATCGCAGATAGCCGTTACCAGGGAAGGATGTCTCATTCGTGAAGTTAAAATCAACACCCCCCCTTGGAAGTTTTCTTGAATTTAAATGACCAGCTACAAATGTGTTGATTCCCTCAGTCAGTATCCCTGTTTCCACCGGCCCTCAGGAGGCCGAGAGCAGAACGCTGCTGTGTTTCAATGCTGTGTTGTTATTTCTACTTTGTTTGCCTGCTATGTGCATTGAAGATGTAGCGTGCTAATAGGCACGCTACATCTTATGAACAACACCTGAACTCTTTTGAAATAATCAAATGGGAATGTGATCATTCTTCAGGAAAAGAAATAAAAGAGTACAAAGAACACAAACAGAAACTAAGAAGAGGATTTACCAAAGGTTGGTTCAGTGAGCTCGTATTTCTCTCTTCAGTCTGACCAATTATTTAGACTTATTCTATACCACTTTGCTTCTCTCTTGCAAATACCATGAAGCTATTACACCAGAGACGGTGTTACTTATTCATTAGATCCTTCCATAAATCTCATCCTTGTCTAGCTCAATAAATGATGAGCATTAAAGTTTGTTTACGATGCTTTGGGGATAATGTTTTCAAACATATAGTATGTGGAAATCATCTGACCCTCTACATTGTCAGGAAATGCGATTGGGGATTTGTCATCACGGACAAATTGACTAGGACTTTGGAGAAAGACGAAACAGTCCTCAGGCCACACGATAGAAGGTTATCTCCTCCTGAGTCACCAATCTGGATAAAGGTAGCATGTTAGCCGGCTTGCTAATCCCATTTCACAAAACCCCTGCGTATTATTCTTACCTGCTCCGTGCATGGTAAACTACACACACCATGTCTTATAATGAAACTTATTCACATTGTGTAACATAATATGGATCCGTTAAATGTGTAGACTGTTGCTCATCACCGTTATGCATCCTGTATCTACACTCATTGGTTGACCCACATTTATCCATTTTAATTTAGTATTTCACTTGTTTTTAACCATTTATTAGGTAGGCTGACAACGCTAACAGAAAAAAAAGCTTGATTATTTTGTATTTCTTATCATTATAATAGTCATTCAGGTTAAAATATCATGCCCAATACTAACTAAACAATGTAAAGACATCAGCTTGGGAGTTACAAGCTTGTCAGATGGTTAAGTCCATTAATTGGAAAATAACCCACTGAAGTAATGGTTACAATCGGTACCATTATAAATCTCAAAGAGAAAGCAGCTTGTCACGTTCATGATTTCTTAGTTATCGTTTTTAAAACGTAATGTACGTTACCAGCCATCAGATAAGTCAGGTTTTCATCCACAGCCCATGTTAACTGGTGTAGGTTAGCTAGCTTATGCTGCTATTCAACAGCTGGGCTAGCTAACCCACTTAAAAACATAATAAATACAAAATTCAACAACAACAAACTTCATCAAACAGGTGGGTCAAGTACCGAGAAATAAAACACGCAAACGGTCCTCTCGTGGGTCTCGTCTCGTCACAGTAACGAGCCGATAACGTTAGCCGAGTAACGCGGAGGAGTCATGTCACTGAACACCGATGACAGGCGGATGTAATGCGGCAAAAAGACACCACGCGACGGACCGGTGAGGTCGTCATTAAACGCGGTTTCTCCCATTAATACGCCTGTCATCGGGCTCACGTGTGGTTACTGAGGTTTCGTGAAGATGGAGACGTTAGCTTACCAGCACAGGAGAGCTACAATGAGGCACACCAACAAAACGCGCAGCCTCTTCATTATCTTCCCGCGGGGACCAACATCCTCGCTCTTTGGGGGGGCTTCTAGTCTCTCACGGCGACACAAGACACCGAAGACACGCTTTTTGTTGCCTTGTTGATTACAAATGAACCAACTGTCTTCTGTGGCTAAAACCTACACTTAAGGTTAGGCTATTTCTTGTCATTGTGCGGCACAGTTGGCCGCTTCTTGTTCGGCTTGAACAGCAACTGCTGCTGTGGAGGTAGCTGCCTCTCGGTATGTTCAACCCTTGCTCCCGAGTCTGGCCAATCAAATCGCAGCTGTGGATTTGTCGACCAATCATAGGTGTGTTCAACCCCTTCCTATCTGACCAATCAAACCGCAGCTGTGAATACGTTGACCAATCACAGGTGTGTTCAACCCCCTGCTCTGTGTTGACCAATCATAGGAGCCGTAGCGGACAAAACGCCCCCTTTGGACAGAGGGTGAGCTGGTGACTGTGGAGCTGGAGCCGAACGCGTCACCTATATCCTGATAAGTAAATCACCAAAGCACGCAATATTTAAATTGTATTACTCAATAGTCTGATGTCAAACGTTTCAATATAAATGACTAACGCGGAAACCTTTGATTTGGTAAAAGACAACACACGTGGAAGTCCAAATTACTTGATGAGGTGTGCGGTGAGGAATGTGAACATTGTGTACTTTCCCCCTCAGCACTTTCATGTCGGACAAAAATGTATATTTAAGACCATCTAAATAAAAGGTACTTCAAAAACATTCGTTATTAAGCATCGATTGGATTGCAATGCAGCTAAATTGTATTATCTGTATCATGTATTTATTATATCATAAACATTATCTATCATCATGGATCAATGTCATTAGGCTCGTTCGTTAGAGCTGCGCCTCGCCTGGAATCCAGACGAGAGCAGCGGCCGCAGCAGGAGGCGTTGACAAAAAACTGCAATCAAGTCGGACAGTTGTCAGCTGCCTTCAAAGTAAACATAGGAAGTCACAGAAAAAAGTACTTCCTGTTAGTTCCGAACTTTTGTTTACTTGTAGTTTACAGATCACGTTTGGATTTATTATATGTGTTTATAAATATATATATTGATGTAGAAATGACTGTGTAGCTGCATCCTTTGGTATTTTTATGTCTGCCTGTGAAATACATTACTACTGGTTTAGATATGTGTTATGAAAATACGATTTTGTATTATCAACCACACAAGATGTGTTTTTAGATTAAACATGAGACAAATAGTCAATAATCGAGGGTTAAGTATTACAACTACACATAAAATAAGGATTTTCTACAACACGTTGTGTTTGCTGTCAGATCTAAGAGCCAATCAGCTCTCTGATGTGGCGAGATCCAGGCGTTTCCCATCATGCACTGGGCCAAGCAGTCGTTTGAGAGCAACTGCGGCGACTGACTCTGAAATTGACAGCCGGCTTGGTCTCGTGAGAGTATCGTTGACCACGTGTGCATGACGTCAGAGCAAATCGGGACCAAGTCGGACACAAATCTAACCGGCATGCATTGCGCGCCGATCGCCGCCGATCGATTCTGCGCAGAACTGGCTCATCTCGAACGAACCTAATTTCATGTTTCATTGAATGGGTCAGAAACGTTAGCTGGAAATCCAGAGATCATTCAAATAAAAACGTAAATACACTGGAATGATATATACAGTATATATGAATTAGTCAGCATGGAAACTGTACTTTCACTGTATATGAAATTGTACTTTCTTGATTCTTGTTGTTCCAAGTTTATACTCATGGTTGAATGCACTTATAAAAGCGTCAGCTAAATGAAATGTGATGTAATGTAATGAAACACATGAACTCCAGAAAAACAAATCTTTATATTTTATTTATACATTGTCAATCCACTCTTTCCCCCCCTCCAAATGTGTCAATTTTATTGGGAATTAACTATTAGTTATTAAAACAAATAATTGTATTTCTGAACACACTATCTACGGTGTATTCTGTTTATCCCATATATAGACTGTGTATATAAGAGGGTTTACGACAACTACATATCCCACAGTGCAGTTCGGGAAAGCTAGCTAAATATGTGCCTGCACTTAAATGAAATCGTGGACTGTCTAATATATTTTGTATTATAAATATATGATATTAATAAGAGTAAGATACAATAAAACGACAAATAGATCCGACTTTGTTTGAAGTGATAATTTAAATGTGTATTTTTTATTATTTTTTTAAACCGGCGGGGTCCTGAGGTTTAGACAGTCGTCAGTACTAAAAGTGAGGAGAACATTTCCAACAGAAGTGAAGTTTTAGCTAGTTCGTGAACCCGCTTACGTAAACGGCCGTTGGTTGCCGTGACACCGCGCCGGGGCTCTTTCGGACCGTTGAGACGCCGCACGTCGCCATGGAGGCCGTCCGGGCGCTCGCGTGCCTCCTGTCCGTGTTCGCCGCTCTGCTCTCGGACAGGTTCGTGGTGCTGGCGTCCTTCTCCCAGTCGCTGGACAGCGACTTCACGTTCACGCTGCCCGCCGGACGCAAGGAGTGCTTCTACCAGACCATGAAGAAAGACGCCTCGCTGGAGCTCGAGTATCAGGTGATTTATACAAAACACACGCGCATCCACTTGGGATGACGTCATCTGAGTTAAACTGCCCTCCAAGAAAACTACCTGTCTCTGTCTGACACCCAAAGCGAGGGGCAACACTGACACATTAAAGTTGTGGATCATCCATTTGTATTAATTATGTTTTTCCTGTTGAGCAATGGACACACACACACACACACACACACACACACACACACCTCGAGGAAACCTGTTCTGCAGGTCAGTGTGCAGCTGACTCTGATTTTCTGGTGTCTCCAGATGTCAGGGAGTTGCTCTCTCACACCCCCACGCCTTCTTTATGTCTGCAGCGTCTTACCCTGGAGGACAAAATGTGTCCAGGCCCATTGTGTCGCTCACTTTCTTTCATAATATTGTCTCTGGCCCCCGCAGGTGTTGGATGGCGCAGGTCTCGACGTGGATTTCTTAATCACCGCTCCTTCTGGCGAGGTGGTGTTCAGTGACTACCACAAGTCGGATGGAGTGCACACGTGAGTTGGGATTCTAGGATTATTTGATTTGTCATTATGCAACAAGGGGATTGCACAACGAAAATCCAGTCGTGGCCCATTTGTAACACAACAAATGCACAACATGGCCCATCAGCGTTGACGCCGTCTGATGCTTTCCCTCCAGCGTCCACGACACCGAGGCCGGAGACTACATGTTCTGCTTCGACAACACCTTCAGCGCCGTCTCCGAGAAGCTCGTCTTCTTCGAGCTGATCCTGGACAACATGGACAAGGACGAGGACGAGGTGGAGGACTGGAAGGAGTACGTCCAGGGGACGGACGTGCTGGACATGAAGCTGGAGGACATCATGGTGAGGGGTGCAGTAGAGTAGTTGTATAAAAGTGTTTAGTGGAGACTTATTTAGAACTGATGGTGCAGAATATGTTCTTTACAATAATTACTTCTGCTGTGAGGCAGTAGGTGGGAATGCGTCTAAAAGCAGACGGGTGGGAGAACCTTTATACATTAAAAACTCAGCACAATGTCACAAGAATGTCGTGAACTCTCTCCTATTGGCTGAGGGCAGCCAATTGTCTCAGCTTGCACCACAATAGCCTGCAACGCCCCGTCACCGGCAACTGCCTTTTGAATTTGGGTGAGAAGTCGCATAAGCCTTACTTCACTTACTCACTGGCTTTAAAAAAAAAAAGGCAGGAAATGCTTTTCCCAGCTGTGCAGGAGGTAGTTTTTTTTTTTTTTTTCTTTCAGATCACACCTGACCTGTTCTACGAACTCAGACGTAACCCTTCATTTTTGATCCCTCTGCGTGGCGTTTCGGTGATCGTTTCTATAACCTGTCCCCTCCTCAGGACACCATCAACAACGTGAAGGCTCGGCTGGGCAAAAGTGTGCACATCCAGACGGTGCTGCGGGCGTTCGAGGCTCGCGACCGGAACATCCAGGAGAGCAACTACGACCGGGTGAACTTTTGGTCCGTCGTCAACGTCGTCGTCCTGATGGTGATCTCGGGGGTGCAGGTCTACCTGGTGCGCTCGCTGTTTGACGATAAGAGGAAAATTCGTACATAACACCACCCTCCGGCTGGGAGGACACACAGGGAGAGAGACTAACTAACACGCCTGCCCTCGGATACATTTCTGGTTTTCTTCCCGTAGATCTTCTGACGTGTGACCTTTTAACGTAAGATGTCATCAATGCACACAAACAGATATTTTGACATTCTTTTGCTGTTGCTTCGGGAACGACTCGTAACCAATCGCCTCGCCTCTACTTTGCAAACTCGCTCTCTTTGCTGCAGAAAACTCCTCCCGTGGTCTCTCTTGTAAAACTCCTCCCTCGCTTCGCAGACTCTCCTCAGAAAGCGAAAAGCACTTTCGTGATGATTTTTCTAACGGAGCCTTAAGTTACTGGGCCAGTGGCCAAATGCAACAATCTTTGGACATTTGAGATAAACTAGATGAAGAAATGATACGATGTCTGAAGAATTTGTATTTCTGCCAATAAGAGTGCTCAGTCAGCAAGTATTCCCCTTTTTTTTTTTTTTTTTTTAAGTAGTTACACTCATAAAAGTAGCTTTTTGGTGGCTTGTATTTAGCTCCCTTTACCACAGCCATAATCATTCTCAACTTCTCATTCATGCCAATACTTGAGGAGGAAAGGAATCAAGGAGTCTCCTAACGACTACTGCGCTTCTCTCCTCTCGCGGCGGCCTGAAGCCGGGTGTCCGCTTACAGCCGCCTCCCTGTGTGAAGATGTCGCGCCTGCCGGCCCTCTCTTGTGACGACAGTCTATTTGTGTCTCTCCGACACCGGGGAGGTCGCGTGCAGCGCTCGGTTGAGTCCGTTCGCTGCCTCTCCACTCTCTTCTTTTTATTCTTTCATCTCTGCATTAATATTTTATGAGCCATCGCTACAAACTAACACCTGGTCGTTGCACTGCCTCTGAAGCCACGGAACAACATGGGTTTTGTCCTCATTCTTGGAGCGTAAATTAACAAATGGGCTCCAAAGTGTTTTGTTTTTTCAGGATAATCAGTTTGTTCTGACGTGAGTGAAGGAGCTGCTCAAGAAGGTTTTATATCGTTTGGTTTTCTTGTGATTTTTATTTTTTGGATGCCGGGAGGAGGATTTTGTTTTATTGTTGTCACTGAGCGCCGCATGTTTCCATCTTCTGACTTTGTGCTGTAAGATAAAGAACACACGGTGAGTTCATGCTGTCAGAATTTGCAGCGAGACACTACAGGCAAAAAATAAAGTGTTTTTTTTGTTTAAGCACTGGTCAATTGAGATTTTGCTTCCATGTCTTTTTAAAAATAGTGGAAATAAAACATACACATTTGTGTTTAATTTTACTACTTCTTGCATCTGTAGATTTCTCCTAAATTTACCAAACACTGCCTTTTTTAAATGCTCATTTGCATATTTAAACATAAGTTCAGAAAACCTTTATAATAAATGTCAGAAGTCAACTGGGGAAGTTTCATGTTTTTTTTTTTTTTGTGGTTTTCTTTTACCCTATTCAACTGAAATGTTTTCAAAAAAATATATTTAAAGGTTTTTAGACTAAGCCAGAAATCTCCACTCCAGCAGCAAACTGTCCAGTTTCATTCCTCTATAATCTGAAGGTTTTTACAGAGATGTGTGTTCATAGATCATTCATAGCCACATTTATGTTGATAGTATTTTCTGATTCAAGGCGTAAAACCAACGTTCTGTCTGTTTAAAAACTAAAAGAAGCAATCAATTTGAACCTGGCTTTATCTAATGCTTCAGATTCATGTTTTGGAAATATATAAAAATTAGCACTTATTCAAAGAGAATAAAATTCAGAATGTTCATACAAAAAAATAACTGCCTTAATGTAAATGTTTAATGGTGGTATAACCTGTAATGTCTCCCTTTTAATAGCCTTTTATTGGAAGTGCTGTAAAACCAAACTTGGAGCAGTTTGATTTGAAATTATACAGTTTGTTCATATTGTGGGTTCCTGGAATAATATCTAAGCAGTTTATGGTTTTAATCATCCTCAGTTTAAGTGCTTATGCCATCATGTTGTGTTTCATTAAAGTAACAAGTGAGGGATTTAATTTAAAGTGGTTCTATGAAAACGAGAAGACAATTATTTTGAAGTTACTGAGTAAGAGATTGTTAAAGTTTCTGGATCAACAGCTGTCTTTGTAAAGTTATATTTTGAAAGGATAATGTGATATTTATTCGACTAATGCCGTGTAGTTGCAAATGTGTATAAATTAAAACAATCCTACAGTCTTTCTGACTTCCGTGTGTTCCTACTCTTGAAGTGTTGTACCGCACCTGGAGGCCGCGCCTCAAACTATTTAGATACCTTTTAGGAAAGCTTGGGCTTCTTCAGGTGCATCACCTGCGCAGCGGGACAATCCGGGTCGGCCGTCATCTGGATCGGCCGGTGCAGAGATCTGATGATGAGACATTCCTTCAGTCTGGAACTCGAGACCTCCCCCGGATGCCGCCAGGCAGAGCTGAAAGGAAAAGAAGTGGCGTTGGAGCCGCTCTGCTCGCCGTCGCAGACTCACACTTTGAGCCGCTTCACTTACGGGCCTATCGGATGCTGCGCGAATGATCCGGTCCTTCTGGGAACACACGACTCGATCATCAGCTGGAATCAAACGGGTCGATGAGGTGAGAGGACGCCCAGAGCATCGGATAAGGAAGAGAGAAAAACACTCGTCTTTGTGTTGGCAGACTTTACCGAGGGGGTTGGCCTTGGCGGGTCCTTTGGGCTGCTGCGTGGACCGGCTGCCGGAGTCGCCTGAGGCCGACTCCCCGGGCCGCCGCTGCGAGAGAGACGAGGTTATCGGTGAACATCGGTCAACATGGTCGACTACAGAGATTGATGGGACAAAAGAAACAGTGGAGTCCTGCAAGTAGAAAATAATCTGACGTGCAATAAAAGAAAGCAGCGTCTCTTTTGTCTCGGGGAACTCTAGACGTTCCACTATGACAAGAGCCTGATGATGATGTTTCATCCATTTTCTACAGTTTTTGCAGTTATTAAAACACAATTTATGAAACTAGGGCCTTCTCTACACACTAAACAAAAACACTAAATATCTCTTGCAAAAAGCAAACACTTAACTTCACACACAAATTATATAAATAGCAATTTCCACAGATTTAGAGCCTTCATATTTTAATTTGCATGCTGTAAATATAGACAAATGCACAAATTCTATGTGTTTATTCTCAAAACCACTAACAGTATCAGAAAACTACTTTAACGAAATCTGCATTACGCTCTAAAATTGGCCTCCGTTGCTGTTCACACCAAATAGAATCATATCTATAGAGATCAAGCTCTGATTTCTCAGATCGTATTGGTTACAGGCGTTTTCCCAGATGCATTCTGGGTGCAGGTGATGATAATGGAGTGTGGTATTTCGATGGCAGTGTTGAACACGACACAGATAGGCTTTTCGTGTTCCGTGATGTGTCGACTGTAGATAAACATGTGCAGTTATTTGCAAAAGGCAATTCCATCTCTTTTATCTGCTGACATCAAACACAAGGAAATGTACTGAACACGAGGGTAAACTTCTGCAGCAAAATAACTTTTCACTGCACAGCAGAACGCTTATATAACAAAGCAGAAAACATTTTGCCTGATTGTTTCCAATCTTTTACATCTGGACCCCTCAGACTTCCACTAGATAAAACAATTGTAATACAAACTATATATATATATGCTTTTTTTTAAACGGTGTATTTATTGTTTGTGTGTGTCTACGTGTTGTATCTATGTCCCCGTACTGCAGGTGTGTGCCCACTGGGTGACAAACACAGGTTTTGATTGACTTATTGATTGAAATGCGTTTATAAGTGGCACAAACCTTCTTGCATTACGATAATCATAATGTATAAGTTACCTGTTTGCGGGCATGTTGTTCTGCGGGTTGTTCGGTCTTATGATGTCTGCAGAGCCGGGGCCTCGTAAGTGCAACACAGGCAGCTTTCAAAGGAAAAAAGAACAAAGGTAACGTCAACAGTTGGTAACGCGCCTCTTGTCTTTACGAGAGCCCGCCAGCAGGGGGCGCTGTGAGCTCTCCGATGAAGCGATTCACTTCCGGGAAAATGGCAGGCGGAGATTGACGCATCGAGCGCCGAATAAAAGAAAAACAATACCACCGCAAGCAGGTAAGACAATCATTATTATTTTTAAAACATTAAACACATCGCCAACTTGTTCGTGTAAACACGCGGTGACGTCAGGCGTGTCTGGGTTTTATTCGTCGCGTGAAAGCCGGAAGTAGCTCCACAGCGTTCTAACCGTTAAAACCCAGTTTCGGACCGGAGATGTTCACCGGGCTGTGAACGCAACACACGCAGGTGTGAGTCAAAGACGGTTAAAAAAAAAAGCTGTTAAAGACAAGCGAGACATTCACTACGCGGTGGACAGAGCACTCGTTTTTAAGCCAACGTAAACATAACTCAAATAAATTGGCACAAAGTAGTTCACACAGAGTCCATAAAGCTGATTTACGTGTTTGGTAAAATAATCGTTAATGTTGGCATCGAAATTACACCTGCTAATATTACGCAAGTACAATACTTATAAATATGCTCCCATGGTCCTATCCCCACAGTCTTCCAAGTGATTTAAAAATATCATAAAATAATTATATATATATATATATATATATATATATATATATATATATATATATATATATACCAAATTTAAATTGTCAGTTTGTGTCTCCAAGTGGCCTCTGCTGTTCTTTCCTCTACATGTAGTTGTTGTTGGACACCTTGTGGTAATCAGTGCATATGATGATGATAATGCCGTTTAATGTTAATGTGTCATATTAAGCAACTGAATTTTTATATATTTAACTGTGTGTGTGTGTGTGTTCAGGGTGATGGGACCAGACGGGGCCCCGGGTCCAGCTGTCCCCTGGCGGAAGGTGCTGTGGGAGCGCCAGCCGTTCCCGGACAACTACGTGGACCAGCGGTTCCTGGGGGAATTGCGGAGGAACGAGGGCATCCGGCAGTACCGCTACTGGGCCGTGGTGCGAGAGGCGGGCTTCGTCGGCGAGCAGCTGTCCTGCGTGGCCATCTTCATCACCCTCTGGCTCTACATGGAGCAGGTAAAGCTCCAGAAAACACTGTGTCCTTTCTTTTTTTTTTATAAATGTATATGATATGCATGATTCCGCCGTCCTCTCAGAGTCTGCTGTCCCCCGAGACGCTGCTGTGGACCAGCCTCGCCTGCGCCCTGCTGGGTTACGGTCTGCACCGAGCGCTGCCGTCTCAAGTCGACCCCGGCTGCGAGCGCCGGACCCGGCTGGCCGACCTGCAGAGCGCCGCCATTTTTCTCTCCTTCACCTTCGGCTTCTCGCCGGTCCTGAAGACGCTGACGGAGTCCGTGAGCACCGACACGGTGTACGCCATGTCCGCCTTGATGCTGCTGGCCCACCTGGTGTCCTTCCCCTACGCCCAGCCCTCGCCGCCCGGCAGCCTCTCCCTGAACGCGGCCCTGTTCGCCTCGGTGTGTCTGGCCTCCAGGTTGCCCGGGGCCCTGCACACCTTCGCCATGATCACCTGCGCCCTGCTGGTGTTCGCCCTGTGGCCCTGCCTGCTGCAGAGGCTGCGGGGGACCGCCCCCGGACAGTTCGCCGGGGTGTGTGTGGGAGTGTGTGTCGCAGGGGTGGCCGGCCTGGGGTCCCAGTGGCCGGGGGGAGCCGTGCTCCTGGCCCTGGCCTTGGGGAGCGTCACGTTGCTCTGCCCGCTGCTGCTGGTCCGGCTGCAGAGGCACAAGGACAACATCCAGGGACCCTGGGACGAGGCCGAGATCCACGAGGACCTCAGCGTCTTCGGCAACTAAGCGGGCCGAGACAAGAGGAGCAACGAGGCCGACACTCTGAGGCGTTACTGAGAGCTTTGTATGGATTAATTTACCGTCGGACAGCCA
This sequence comes from Taurulus bubalis, assembly GCF_910589615.1. Taxonomy (NCBI): domain Eukaryota; kingdom Metazoa; phylum Chordata; class Actinopteri; order Perciformes; family Cottidae; genus Taurulus; species Taurulus bubalis. The sequence continues at coordinate 25,592,152 of NC_136595.1, read as the reverse complement.
TGACAACTTGTTGTACTCCAACCGAGAATATGAAGATGTTTTCTTTGGGTTCAAGCTGCTATTAGCTTCATAAGTGTTGACCTCTGACTTTATTAACACGCTGGACACGTTCTGATGCACCGATTTGATATCGGGGATGTTTCTTTTTTCATGGTTGAGTTCAGTGTGTTGTTGGTGTACGAACAGACGGATGCTTTGTGTTTTCAACCCGTGGGTTGTCGTGTTAAAATGAAACATTTAGACGTTTAAATGATGATTTTTAAAAGAGTTTTGTAATAAAGAAAAGTTTCCGCGGTGCAAGTTATTAAAATAGTTGGAAATTTTTTACTACAGTGGGAGTGTAACGCAACAGTAAATAAATAATGGAATCACATGTATTTTCAACACCCGACAGCTCCTTTCTAATGTATGTAATAATAATGAAGTATTACGCAGAATAACCTGGGAGATGCTTCATAAAACCGTCTCCTTTTGATCATCCTATAGAGCATCTGCTGCAGTAAACCAGTAACTATCTTTAAGATAAAAACTAATCACCTCTATTTTCCAAAGGCTAAAGAAATCATAATGATGAACAATGTCTTGCAGTATTCACTTTAATTTGAATATTTGTGGATTTCCAGGTGCTTTTCAATATTGTGTAACTTGCAATGTACAAAATATTCAGATTTTATCAAATGCAAGTAGGAGTCTGGCAGTAATTCATTATTTTGGACAAATATTTTAATTGTGATTGGCTATTTGTTTTGTTACATTATTTATTTTTGTCTTGTAGTTTCCATTTTGTCTGCTGTTATTGTGAACTGTATTCTAATTTGTGCCTTTTGGGACCGCCGGCCATTGTTGCATTTCCCGCCGCGCGCACCCGTATCCGTGACGTCACAGAGGCGTTGCCGGTTGATGAAAAACACCTGTTGAGATTGTCACGTTGCTTTTTAAAAAAGCAACTTTTTCATTATAACGATGAATTTTAACCATAAACCACAAAAAAAGAAGGTAGAATCGATAACTCCTCGTTTTCCATTAAAAATGAGACGAACACCAAAAGTGTTTGTTTTTGTTTCAATACATTAAAGAATGTTTTCACTTCAACGCAATAAAAACACACCACAGCTGAAACTTCTGCTTTTTTTGGGAGCCATCTTTTTTTTCTTTTTGTGAAAACAGTTGTAAATGGATACCAGAAAGCATGAATGTAGAAACGCGCGTGTGTGTGTGTGTGTGTGTGTGTGTGTGTGTGTGTGTGTGTGTGTGTGTGTGTGTGTGTGTGTGTGTGTGTGTGTGTGTGGCCGCTAGGTGGCGTACCTTCACCTCTACTCTCTCCGGCTTGGTGCTCCGTGTGCCCGCGTGCCTCGCGGTGGTTGTTGAGCGCTGCGGTGGCGCCATGAAGCAGCAGATGAAGCTCGACTTTAACAGAGTTCAATCGGCCTCCCGCTGCTTCTTCTTCCTCTTCTTCTTCTTCTTCTTCTTCTTCTTCTTCTTCTTCTTCCTCCTTACTCTTCCTCGGGGAACCGCGCTTCCACGTGCGACGGGGACGCGCGTCGTAGTGAAGGCGCGTCACCGGTTGCACGGTTGCAAATCATATTTTTAATCATATTTTGTATTTTTTTTTAAATGTATATTTTGTATTTTTAGACACTTAACAAAAACAAATGTTGCAAATTATATTTTTTCCTCCCTGAATATTTAGATAACACTGTATTTAACAGTGGCCCATATGCACCAGGGATCCCCAAATAAGCCAAAAGAACCATACACCCCAATAAACACACACACATATAAATAATGTAATAATAATTGTATGTAATAATCCTATTTCTGATTCTCTCCATTTATCTATCCATACGTAATTAAAATGACCCAAAATGTAACAGGCTGATTTCATAATTCATCTGCTAAATTTGAGTCAAGATAAATAGAGTTTAATTGTGTCTTAACTGAACTTAGCAGTAAAAGCTAGTAAATGTTTATTTTGTAGAAAGATAGACGCTAAGAAGAAGAAGAACTAGAAGAAGAAGAAGTGAATAAATGGATGACTGCCACAGATAACTTTATCTAATGAGAAACGAGGATACAAGTTCAAAAATAAAACCTGTTTATTCATAAAACAGTGAAAATAGTGCATGTGTATTCTCTTTTAGTAACTCAGGATTGGTATTTGTATTTACACAAAGTTCAGGCACTTGAGGAAAGTCGGCAGACGGTCGATCACATTCCGGCTTTTATGGCCGACGACATTATGTACAAAACAGACTCGGGGAATTTAAGCAGACAGCAGCTCCCAACGGGGGAAGTAGAGAAGCAGCAGCGAGCTTCAGCTGGTCTACACATCATCACACGGGTCATGGGGTGTCTCAGCTGGAAGCACCACTGGGGTTGATGGGTAATAGAGTTCAGAGCGGACGGGGCCGTCATTTCACCTTCGGGATAGCCGGAGGATGCCTCCTGGAGAGAAGATCAGTTCAGAGGTTAGAGTGTAACAATATTAATAAAGAACTCACCTGATTGAGCTGAAATTAAGATTTCAATATCCACCTTTCCATTTATTTTTGTCTCCATTTTTCATTCCCTCATCATCATAATCTATGAATCTAGTTATGCAGCAGCAACAGTGAGTTAGAGCAAAAGAAATATGAGCACTTCAGCTTCATATGCTCATTCCATCCCTAAATACATAATTAAAAGAACTGTATGTCTCCGCTGCAGCTGCAACCTCGCTGGCCCTTCAGTGAACCGGTTTGAGGCCTACGGTGTAAGCATAGACATAACACACATAAATTAATACATTCTATTATTATTATCATTCTATTTCTATGGGTGGAACCTATTTGCTGACCTCAGGATCAGAGGCTTCTCAAAGAAAACATGTGAAAAATTGCATAAAACATGGAGAATTATCCAGGTTTAGCAGAGAGAGGAAGAAATAGGGAATAAGGGCGAGAAAATAATGGTGATATATTACTATAATGTAGCAGTCGGTTAGGAAGATGGAGAGACTTAGCAGGGAGTTTTCCCAAACGGTACAAGTTTCCATGTACATATTGTTTTGATTTTGCCATCAAGCCACACATTTAGATTGTTGCGCAATAGATGACCTGTAGTGTCAGCAGACTTCACAATCATGTGAATACATATGGGGGGGGGGGGGGGGGAGAAAGAAAAAAGAAACTCATGCCCCAAAAAGTGTATATCTATAGGGAGGGGGAAAGATTGAGTAAGAAAAAAAGAGGCAAAGCGTTGGATGGAATGAGTCAGGAATGGAAAGGGAGACCGAGCGGGGAAAGAACCTAAAGAACCATCGGAGAGCGCAGAGGAAATGAGGTAGAGAGAAAAAGGAGAGACCGGCCAAAAGCAGGGGAGGAACCTAGTGAAAGAGGAGAAGTGAAGAAATGTAGAAGAAAAAGAATCAGGAGGAGGGGGGGGGGGGGGGTAACGGGTATTGCATGAGGGGAAACTGGGGAGGGCAATAAAACAAAATGCATGCGAGAAGAAGGAGGGAAAAGGGGGGGGGTGAAGGACGAAGAGGACGAGGAAGATGAAGACTTATAGAGCGCTCGGCCTGTTGTCTCTGGCTCCGGTAGAAAGCTGCACAGAGAGAAGTCCTGTCTGCGGATGGGAACGAGAATATGAGAAACACATTTTTCCAGCAGACCCCCACCCAGCTCCAATATCAACTCCCTCTGCACCCGAAGCTCACGGTTTGATTGTTCGTGTGTGTGTGTGTGTGTGTGTGTGTGTGTGTGTGTGTGTGTGTGTGTGTGTAAATGCCAGTGCATGTTTGAGTGACAGATGGAAGGTCGTCTTAATGCAGCGGTTCTCAAACTGTGGGGCGCACCCCTCTAGCGGGGCGTGGCGGTATTACAGGTGGGGCGCGGAAACTGGTTAATTGCAGCCACATATTAGTATTTTTTTTGCACAGATCTAACTTTTATTTGCATTGCTCTATTGCTCAATTTTCTTTATTCTATTATTTGAAAAAGCACGGATTCAGCATTGACCATAAAAACTAAACCAGTGGTTCTCAAACTTTTTCTGTCACGCCCCACTTTGGAGGAAGAGAAATGTTCATGCCCGGTGGGGCATGAACATTTCTCTTCCTCCAAAGTGGGGCGTGACAGAAAAAGTTTGAGAACCACTGTCTTAATGTAACCGGTCACATTTCGGGCCCTGCGGTCGCGTGAGCTCTGAGTCACCTCGGCACGCCGGGTGGAGCGCGGTGGGGCTGGCCGGCCGGGGCGTGGCCTCGAGCCACCGGCTTGGTCACGGCCTTCTTAGGGAGCGTGGTGCTGGGGTGGAGAAGAGAGCGTTTCAGTGACGGGAAGTTTTTTTTTATTTATTTAGTGCGTGCGTCGCTCAGCTCGGCAACCTGGAGGCCCGTATCCAGGAGGAGTCCACGGGCGGGGGCAGCGGGGTGGTGCAGGTGGAGCTGGAGAACTTCCCCACCACGGCGAGCGCCTCCTTCAGGGCCGCGTGCTTGCGCAGCACCTCCTCCCGGTGCCGCTGCTGCTCCGGTGACTCATCCATCAGCGCCGAGCGTTCTCCCAGAGCGTAGAGCTGGGCCAGCAGCTCGGAGCTAATGAACTCCTTCACCTACAGAGGGGGATTATTAACAGCTGCGACAAGTCAAAATGTTAGACTTTGTAAAGCGATAGTTTACTCTGCATCTGGGATTATGGCCCCGAATTCTTAAAGGGACAGTTCACACAGAAATCAAAATACGTAGTTTTCCCCTCTTTCTTAGTATTTATACATTATATATACATACATTATTATATATACATACATTATACATTGTTTTGGTGTTTGCTATGGAGATATGTTCTGTTGCTCTCCAGTATAATTGGGATTATATGGCACTGGCTTGCCAAAAACACATGGAAAAACTCAACAGCATGTCTGTTGACCCGGTTACTCAAGATAATGCACAAACCTCGCTGTGAGCAGTTCATCTATTAACTATTGTTGAAAGAAAATAGTTCCTACATTAAACTGCTCACAGCTGTGGATCGATAAACAGGTCAATGAAGAATATGTGTTTTTGATTTTGGGGTGAACTGTTGCTTTAAAAAGGGACTTTCTCCTTTTAAAAATGACTTTTCCAGGTCGTTGGAATATGGAAATAGTGTTTCAAGTGGCGAAGACTTGTCTGATAGATAAAGAAATACAGATTCTAATGGCCAAGTTATGGAAAAATTAGGGAAATAACATGTTTTTGCTGAGCTGTGGGCACATTTTTAGCCGGCGACACAATAAAAAAGTGAAGTCCTACGCTGTTGATCATGAGGTGCATAACGGTCTTTGGCATCAAGTCCTTGAAGGTCTTGTAGATGATGCTCATGTAGGAGTCGACCAGGCTTCGAATGGTCTCCACCTGGCGCTCCAGCTGGGGGTCCAGGAAGTTCTCAGGAGCCCCATTTCCCTGCTCGTCCACCTGGGCGACACACACACACACACACACACACACACACACACACACACACAAGATCTTCTGATTGTCCGTCTAGTTTTTGAACAAAGCGCTCATAGTGCAGCGAGGTAACATTTGAATGTTCAACGCAGAGAAGAAGCGAAGGAGCCGCAGTGGGAGGACGAGGGAGAGCAGAATGGAGGGAACGCAAGAGAGGGAGGTGGGCAGAAGAAAGAGAAGGGGGAGCGGGCGAGGGACGAGGAACTGCTGATTAGAAACAGACGAGAACACACACACATGTTGTAGTGACATCATGGGCCAAGAATGCTGAGCTGAGGAGCCAACGACAGAGCGAGATGGAAGGGGTGGGGGACTGGACCTTTTTTTTTGGCGCTTTGGCAGGGGAGGAGAAGGGGGAAACACGGAGAGAAGGGTGAGGGGTTATGGCCGGAGTGTTTTAAGCGTGAGCAGAGTCAGTGAGTTCATTCAATGAAAAAAGGTATACGGTGCAGACAGGTGCAGCTGTGGGTTGAGTCGGGTGTAATAAGCGGGTCGGAGTACTAACGGTGGCATTCTCGGGGTAAACGCCGGCCTGCAGCAGCGACGCCTTCCAGCTGTCCAACTCCTCCTGAGAGCAACAGGCCAACTCCAGGCTCTTGTAGTCCTTATACACGTTCCTGCAACATCCAGTGCAACATTGTCAGACCTGTTTGTTTCTCTGAAACCTTAACGTGCCAACAGTGCGCACATTGCAGACTATTTCTGGTGGAACATTGCAGTATGGACACTACATTGTTGCATAGCATGCAAGTAATAATCACACAACTAACAAAAAAAGCAGTGGGGAGACTGACCCATTGAGAACTATCTTGTGAGCTTTTCCTTTTGAGATGACGGCAAACCAACTTTTATCAGTAGGAAAAGACGACGACAGGGATTAAAAAAGAAGAGAAAGAAAAGTGGAACGGACACCACGTGGGTGGATTTGGTGGTTGTGTTTCTTCCCTTCAGCTCTTGACCCACTTTGTACACAAGTCACCTGCTTTTGGAACAAGGTTGCTTTGTGCGTGTCATGTGAACTCGACTCAAATTGGCTCATTGATGAGATCTCATTTATACAGTTTCTCTAGTGTTTGCATAAAAGTTTCAGTGAGCAAGAGACCTTCAGACTTTGCATTGTACATTTTAAATAATGAATAATGCTATAGTACATGAAATCGAAAATCGTAATGTTATTTCATGACATCATTTGTCGGCGCTTTCATGCAACATTTTGTAAAGATTTGTAGCCGTACAATTCTAACTGGTGCTTTATTCTGGTGATATGTAATATGTGTCTAGCATTGAACAGACTTTGTGTATATTTTTGTGTATTTCCTGTAGATTCTATTCTTTATTTTCACTCTGCATCTTGTTTTTTTGTATCTACTCTCACACAGTTCAAGTGATTGTCTGCACAGATTTGCATATTTTGTGATGATGTATTTATATTTTATATTGTGTCTAAGGGAGTCTTGTATGGTGGTCTGGACTTGTAGGTATTTGTGGGCGGAGTCTCGGTATCGCAGCACTTTGTTTGAAGAAGAACTCGACACCCAAAATGCCACCGGTGATAATCGATTAAACGTTCATGGGAGCGTTATCTGGAGACGGACTCTTTCACATGCTTTCCAGTCCGGCGCCTCGTATCCGTCATCTCGATGTGTGCGTGCTTTTGGGAATATTTTTCTGTGAGGGGAAAAAAAGAAAAGAAAAGTGGGGGGTGGTAGCAGGATAGCAGGTTGGGTCAGTCTGCCCAAAAGTTGGTACGATCCTTTAGATGCAAAACAACATACAGCCCAAAAGAATGTAAAGAGTGAACGATTCACTGATAAATGTTATGGACGCAAGTACTTTGTAACAAGGCGGACACACACACAACACACACACACACACACACACACACACACACACACACACACACACACACACACACACACACACACACACACACACACACACACACACAGTGTGACCAGTTTAAACCACTGTGCTTGACATGACCTTCCCGCCTGCATCTTATCCCCTGATCTCCATCATCTGTTCCCTCTTTCCCTTCTTCCCTCCATCCTCTTTCCCTTCTCCCTCCATCCTCTTTCCCCTCTTCCCTCTTCCCTCCATCCTCTTTCCCTTCTTCCCTCCATCCTCTTTCCCCTCTTCCCTCTTCCCTCCATCCTCTTTCCCTTCTTCCCTCCATCCTCTTTCCCTTCTTCCCCTCTTCCCTCCATCCTCTTTCCCTTCTTCCCTCATCCTCTTTCCCCTCTTCCCTCCATCCTCTTTCCCTTCTTCCCTCCATCCTCTTTCCCTTCTTCCCTCCATCCTCTTTCCCTTCTTCCCTCCATCCTCTTTCCTCCATCCTCTTTCCCTTCTTCCCTCCATCCTCTTTCCCTTCTTCCCCTCTTCCCTCCATCCTCTTTCCCCACTTCCCTCCATCCTCTTTCCCCACTTCCCTCCATCCTCTTTCCCCACTTCCCTCCATCCTCTTTCCCTCCATCCTCTTTTCCCTCTTCCCTCCATCCTCTTTCCCCACTTTCCTCCATCCTCTTCCCTCCATCTTCTTTCCCCTCTTCCCTCCATCCTCTTTCCCTCCATCCTCTTTCCCCACTTCCCTCTCCATCCTCTTTCCCTCCATCTTCTTTCCCCTCTTCCCTCCATCCTCTTTCCCCACTTTCCTCCATACTCTTCCCTCTCTTCCCTCCATCTTCTTTCCCCGCTTCCCTCCATCCTCTTTCCCTCCATCCTCTTTCCCCACTTCCCTCCATCCTCTTCCCTCTCTTCCCTCCATCTTCTTTCCTCTCTTCCCTCCATCTTCTTTCCCCACTTCCCTCCATCCTCTTCCCTCTCTTCCCTCCATCTTCTTTCCCCTCTTCCCTCCATCCTCTTCCCTCTCTTCCCTCCATCCTCTTTCCCCTCTTCCCTCCATCCTCTTTCCCCTCTTCCCTCCATCCTCTTTCCCCTCTTCCCTCTATCCTCTTCCCTCTCTTCCCTCCATCCTCTTTCCCCTCTTCCCTCCATCCTCTTCCCTCTCTTCCCTCCATCCTCTTCCCTCCATCCTCTTTCCCCACTTCCCTCCATCCTCTTTCCCCTCTTCCCTCCATCCTTTTCCCTCTCTTCCCTCCATCCTCTTTCCCCTCTTCCCTCCATCCTCTTTCCCTTCTTCCCTCCATCCTCTTTCCCTTCTTTCCCTTCTCCCTCCATCCTCTTTCCCCTCTTCCCTCCATCCTTTTCCCTCTCTTCCCTCCATCCTCTTTCCCCTCTTCCCTCCATCCTCTTTCCCCTCTTCCCTCCATCCTCTTCCCTCTCTTCCCTCCATCCTCTTCCCTCTCTTCCCTCCATCCTCTTTCCCCTCTTCCCTCCATCCTCTTCCCTCTCTTCCCTCCATCCTCTTTCCCCTCTTCCCTCCATCCTCTTCCCTCTCTTCCCTCCATCCTTTTCCCTCTCTTCCCTCCATCCTCTTTCCCCTCTTCCCTCCATCCTCTTCCCTCTCTTCCCTCCATCCTTTTCCCTCTCTTCCCTCCATCCTCTTTCCCCTCTTCCCTCCATCCTCTTTCCCCTCTTCCCTCCATCCTTTTCCCTCTCTTCCCTCCATCCTCTTTCCCCTCTTCCCTCCATCCTCTTTCCCCTCTTCCCTCCATCCTCTTCCCTCCATCCTCTTCCCTCTCTTCCCTCCATCCTCCATCCCCTCTTCCCTCCATCCTCTTTCCCCACTTCCCTCCATCCTCTTCCCTCCATCCTCTTCCCTCTCTTCCCTCCATCCTCCATCCCCTCTTCCCTCCATCCTCTTTCCCCTCTTCCCTCCATCCTCTTCCCTCCATCCTCTTCCCTCTCTTCCCTCCATCCTCCATCCCCTCTTCCCTCCATCCTCTTTCCCCACTTCCCTCCATCCTCTTTCCCTCTCTTCCCTCCATCCCCTCTTCCCTCCATCTTCTTTCCCCTCTTCCCTCAAAGTGAGAACCAGTTGAAGGATCTGGAGCGAGCTGCGGCCCATCTGCTAAACATTTTTTATTTAATCGCCCGGTTGTTTCTTTCCCCCTTTTGTTGTTCAGTTTCCACATTCAGAACACGGAGCAATTAACCTCAAATATGTGAAACCTTGTGTGTGTGTGTGTGTGTGTGTGAGGAGGAGAGAGACAGCAGGAATGGAGAGAGGAAAGGGGGATACGAGGAGAGAGCGAGACAGAAAGATCAAGAAGTAGGCCGTTAGTGAGCTTTTGGCTGGGCTAATAAGTCAGGGCGTGGCGGCTAACAGACGGGGGAACGAGGCCAACGATGACAATACTGGATCAGGACACTGACGTGCACGTGCACCGGAGAGCGCGCACGTTAAAATGGGTTCTCTGCGCTGGTTTATCGCGACCCCCTCCTCGGCTCGAGGCCGGCGGGGAGCTTTTTCACTCATCTTGAAAAATTTCTGCCCAGATCCTTGACTGCTTTAGATTTGAAGAGTTTCCTGAGGTTTTTGATTACTGTCAGACACGGACAAAACCACTGCAATGTCTGCCACACACACACACACACACACACAGAAAGAGAAACAGAGAGAGAGAGGGCGCAGGAAAAAGGGGGGGGCGCCATAGGACAGACTTTGACACATTCCTGGCCAATGGCTCTGATTCTCTCTCTCTCTCTCTCTCTCTTTCTTTCTCCTCTCAACCCTTCCAATTCTTCTTTTCTCCCTCCTTTTTGTGGTGAGTCGAGCAATTCTTTCCAAACAAGAGCAGCCTCATCTCGGATCCAAGCTCTCTGGCTTTGATTAGCTGCTTAATGAGCCTGCCGTCGGTATGCTGTGGTCCACACACACACACACACACACACACACACACACACACACACGTTCGTGTGTCCGAATGCAGCATAGCACAGAATTATAAACAAAGCCCACATGCTCTGGTACAATCAGTCTGGCTTTGGGTCAGCTCTAGATCCTAAACTCTCTCTCTCTTTCTTTGTCTCTCTGTCTTTCTCAATCTGTTACACACACACACACACACACACACACACACACACACACACACACACACACACATAAACCTTGCAACATCTTGGCATATAGGAACTACACCCGCTGCAGTGCCCACTGGATATCCCTTCAGCTGCGGTGGTAAAGTTGAATGGAGGAGGTCAAAGAGAGGGCAGAACGCCGCTCTGACATCTCCTCCCTTCCCTCCTCTGACATGTCCACCCTTCTAAAAGCATCACTAAGACTTCAGCGAGCAGGTGACAAGAACAGAACTCCCTTTTTTCTGACTCACACACACACACACACACACACACACACATGCACGCACACAAACCTTAACTCTGTGTTGAAGATAGCAATGACAGATCTGCTGGACATGAAGCCCTTCTCCACGTCTCTGAGCTTTAGGTTGTCCAGGGGAAGCATGTACTTCTTCTCCTTCTCCTGGAAGAGACACACACACGGGTTGACACAGGTATGCGGGGTCAAATATGACATCACAGGTGTTGATAGCAAATACACTACAGTGAATGAAGACAGTTGATTTAGCTAAAATAGTTGTATGTCAGGTTGTAAATATTTCTCAGCCGGCCTCTGGGGAAGAAAGATCGGGGCTTGAACCGTAGAAGTGAACGTGAGCACCTGAGTTCATCTCAGAGGACGTGTCTGCCTGTCAGACCGACTCGCATTAACGGCCCGCTAACTAGCGAAAGAGAGACAGCGGGGGAGACGGGGGGGAGAACCAGAAGTCTATGGTCTGTCATCGCCTCGAGGACTTATGAATGACGGAGAACAGTTGGAGGAGCAGAGCGGCCAGCGTGAGGAGAACCAGACAGCATGGAGGCCGGGTACGGAGACGTGAAGCAGGGAGGGAGAGAGAGAGGGAGAGGGAGAGAGAGAGAGAGAGAGAGAGAGAGAGCGAGGCCAGGCCCACATGTGAAAGTCATTACTCAGACTCTAACACAACATTTCTCCTCAAGTGAAGCCCTTCCCCCTTTGTCGCTCTTCCTCGGCCTGCTCCCTCTTTCTGACCTTCGAAGCAAAAAAAGGGGGCTTCCAGAGGAGCACCCGTGGGTGAGGTGGCCAGAGTGCGAAATAGAAATGGGACGTCCGCAGAAGCGTGAACTGAAGCAGGGTGTCCCTAAAAAAAAAAAGGAAAACGTGGATGTTGTTTGCGCGCCTGCATGCGGTCCGGGATGCTGTGTGCGTGCTTGTTGGTTACTTTTCGGTCCTTCCCTCTCTCAGTGCTCCCCTGAACCCTGCGACTCTCTTCCTTCGTTCCTCTTTTTTTTCTTCTTTTTTTTTTTCAAAAGGGGCCCCACTTCCTGTAACAGAGGCTGAAGAAAAAAAAAAGAAAAAGTGACTGGACGGGATTGGCGCCCATGCAGCAACATCTGGGATCGCTTTGCACAGAGAGGGGAGGGAGGAGACTGGAGGGAGTTTAGGGTGCTCTGATGGGGTAGAAATAGAAAGTAGAGATGATGAAGAGAGGAAGAGGAGGGATAGAGGTGGATAGAGGGATTTGATTTTATTTTTTGCCAGAGTAGAAGAGGAAGGGGTTGAGGAACACAGACAGCAGGACAGAGTGTGCAGGAGAAGTGGGGAGAAACTGCAGACCACTCCAAAGTTGATTCCCCATGGGTCCCATCAACCCATATATGGCTGCTAAGTTCCTCCCTAACTCTCTCTCTCTCTCTGTCTCTCTCTCTCTCTCACACGTTCTCTCACTCCTCGCATTTCCTGACGCCTTCCCCGAGCGAACAGGCAGAGAATGAGTGAATGTGCCACGTCAAGACTGGATACTACGCCGGGACGCAGCCCCGCGGACGCTCACATCTCCGGAGGAGGGACACCTGAGGAGCGGCGGCGGCGGCGGCGGCCACCGACGGTCCGGGAGGGCCGCCCTCGACCTCGGTCCTGCACCCGACCACGGGATAAGAAACGACTGAATATAAGACAGGAAATCTTTTTTTTTTTTTTTTTTTCTCTGCCCTCACGATTCCTGATAGCGGGAAAACGGGGGGAAGGCCGAAGAGAACTCCAGAAAGGGTCCTGCTCCGTCATCCCAGTGTTCAGACTACCTGTTCAGGATCTTACTGGTGTACAGTAGTCTGCACATTGGTTAGACTGTGCAAGGAAGCGCTTCAGCGGCGAGACTCCACGGACAAATCCTGCATGAACTCCACGCCGCGGCCAATCTGTAGGCTCTGAAACATCCGATGCGTTCACTGCCACCGGCCATTAACTTTATATTAAGTCAAGCGTGATGATTGCTCACCTTTTGTTAGTGGCGTTCATAGAGACGTTTACATCGTTTACAGCGTCGCATTGAAGGCCGAAAAGTATTGTAGAGACGTTCTAAACTAACTGATTCTTCTGTTTTTTCAGGGTGCCTCATTGGGTATTTTTAAGTTTCTGCATGTGCATCTGTGTGACAGTAAGATAACCCCTGTGTTCACAGACATCACTGTTCCGTATATGCATATGCACGTGCGTGTGCGTGTGTGTGTGTGTGTGTGTGTGTCTGGGTGGTCATGAGGTATCATACATCAGAGCTGCTGCGTCTCCTCGACTTCTAGACTAATGGATTTGAGATATGGAACGGGCCTCACACACACACACACACACACACACACACACACACACACCTACACAAAGGGGCGAGCGTGTAGATTAAGTGTGTACGCGTGAGCCGTCTGTTTTCCTTCAGCCTGCCGGGTGGAGCAGCCCTGGCAGTCGAGGGGTGAAGGAATGCACGTCTGCTCAGTGTGGAGATTAAACCTTTACGCCGCTCTCTCAGAGGAGGAGATGCACCTTAACGACGATAAAAGTGCATAGACGCAACCGGCAGGGATGGAGAGGGGAGGTTGAAAGGGGTGAGGGAAGGGTGGGGGCTGTGGAGGAGTTGAGGGGGAGGGGTGGGGGGGAGTCAAAGGGGAGGTCTGGAGTGTAGAAACAGCCATGTGGGATTTCTCTGGGCAGATCTTGGAAGCTGGTGTTTGGACAAAGCTTCAGATTTTCCAGCCAGGAATGTGCACAGTCCCAGGGAGACTGCCAACCACAGAGAGGGGGAGAGAGAGGGGAGGGAGAGAGCGGGAGAAAAAAAGGAGGAGGAAAAGGCAACAGAGGTAAAGAAAGAGAAAATAAAAAAAAAGAAGGGGGGGGGGGGGGGTCAGCAGTCGAAGAAAAAATAAATGTCTGTGGAAGGTAGTGTGGGCGGGGGGGGAGAGAGAGAGAGGGAGAGAGGGGGAGAGAGAGAACTGCAAGAGAGAAGAAGCAGAAGTTTGGCTGCCGGTCGCTCAGATGCGTGGTGGAAAAGGCCGCAGATACGATCTGTTGTGATAATACGGGCGACTGGTTTTGCACTCAGGCCTTCCAGACCCGGCCGATAAAAACCTCCCAGCGCAGTGAGGAGGCGCCGGGCTCAAACCACCGGTCCAACTGAACCGCGATGAATTAAAAAAAGGTTCAGACGTAGTGACGCATGTAAGCGTCTCATCGAGAAACAGGACAACGTTTGTTGCTCCGATGAGGTCAAACAGATATTCGCCTTTGTTTTATTTGCGGCAGCTGTGATACGTCTGTGTGAGGTGGCTTGATCACCAGGAAACCTACAACACTGTGTGTGTGTGTGTGTGTGTGTGTGTGTGTGTGTGTGATGTGCATGCCTGGGGCGAGGAACACTGTGTTCAAGAGGTCCAGTGTTTATCTGAAAAGTGGCCGTGTGTCCGTCTGAGTTAGTGTATATTTTTCTCCACTATTTGCATGCCAGTTTGTTTACATCAGACTCCGCATGTGTACTGTATACTGTATATACAAGTCTGTCCACTGTGTGTGTGTGTGTGTGTCTTAGTTTGGCTTGGGGCAGCTCCAGCTGTGTCAGAGTGAGCCGCTCCAAATGCCTGAACTCCCACAGGAGGAAGAAAAGGGGGGGAGTGAGGGGAAGAGGGAGCGCAGAGCGGGACGAATGTGGACGGAAGGGGGAGGCCGGGGGAGGAGGGGGGAGTCAGCGGAATGAATGGGGGAATTGGAGGGGCTCACTAGCCGGTCCAGGTGGCAGGAGGGAAAAGAGAAACCGGGGTTAAGATGCTCTTCTAGTCATCGGTGTCGCGTGTCTGTTTAGTCTGACCCACAACCCGACACGAACTACTCTGTGGAAGCGTTCTCACTTCCTTCCTCCTTCTCCGCGACATGGACTGTGACAGGATGAGACTGTTGTCGTGTGTCTGCCTGTCTACACTTGCTGTGCAGACCTTCTGCTCCTGTACAGCAGGCACAGACAGGCAGACAGATGGCAGCCCCACAGACACCAGAAAGCAACAGCAACATCAGATTAGAAGGAAGTTCCCTCTTCTACTTGATCATCTCTCCACCTCCTAATTAACGTGCCGTTTCAATCTGTGTGAATAAACGTGTATCAATAAACTCCTGTCAATAAACAGAGTGCCGCCTGTGTTTTGACTTTCAATGTCTGGAGCGAGAGTCTCACCTCGTTGTCCCTGAACCAGGACAGGCTCTCTGCGCTGAGGATGAACCAGAACTCCTTGGCTCCGCCCTTCATGATGCCGATGTTGCTGATGGTCAGCCAGCCCTTGCGTATGACCTGCAGGACAAGCCGAGGGTAAGGAGCGGGACCGACGTCATCGAAGGCATTCAGAGGACGGTTTTAAATTTAAAAAAGGGAAATTAGACGGGCGAGGTAGAACTCAAATGAAGGCCACACAATAAGAAGGGACGTGAAGGCCAGAAAACAGTCAACACTGTAGGGGGAGGAAATATATTTTTGAGATACACATACAAATCTAACAAGAGGAGCACAGAGACACAAAGGTAACCACACACACATTAAAGAGATGAAGACACGATGTGAGAGGCTGGAAGACAGATGTGTGATGAATAAGGGAACAGGAAGTGTGAGATGACGTAAAGATACAAAGAAAAATGCCACGGACTTCCTGCACACCAGGGGGAAAAATGAACATCTGTACGTGTTTACGAAGCGGCGGAAGGTAGAGACGATCAGGTCGAGACAGAAAGAGAACGCTGTCCCTGAAAAAGAGCTCGGAGGGAATCAGTTGCAGATGAGGTGATTTGCCAGAGCGCATGTTTGCATGCCGACCAACAAACAACACTTAAGCGAGAATCCTGCACAGAAAATATGTCCAGTAGAGGCAGCGGGAGGCTTAACGAGGGCGGTCTCCTACTATTAGTCTTGAAGGAGGGGCCACACCCTGCAGGGAAACAGGAGACGGAGGGAGCAGATTTAAGAGTTCATGTTGTCGTTATATTTGGGGAATATTACGTCTTTTCCTTGGGGGCGGACATTGATACTGATTTAATATTTAACTACTATGAAATCTCCTCATCACACACACTCACTGGGATCGTGCTTTTTGAATTAGTCCTGCTTTCAAATGTGTCACATAAATATCACGTTACATATGAATCATAACCGATCATTTCATTTTTGCTGGGCTGCATTCCTTTGAGAAGCCAAGATCAACTCGAGTGTTGCAGGATTGGACCCTGAATCCCCTCCAGTAAAAATCACAAAATACCTAATTTATCTGCAGCTATGAATTCCTATTAATCCTGATTAATGAGGAACACATGGGACGTGACATTATTGAAAATGTGGGGGAAAAAGTAAGATGGCTGGGGGGGAAATGAATTCATAACCATCAGTGGTGGGAAAAGATATTCAGATCATTTAACTCAGTAAAAGTAGTAACACAACACAGCGTGAAAATACTCCACTACAAGTAAAAGTCCTGCATTCAAAACTATATAGTACTATAAGTAATATATAATAATAGTATTATATATTATGTTACAAGTATTATCAGCTACATGTACTTTAAGAATGAAAAGTTTAAGTACTCAATGTGCAGTAAAATGTTCCGATCAGTGTTTTACAATTATATATATATGATGTTTCTGGATTAATATTCCTGCTGAATTATTGTGTATTTTGCATTTATATCCCGTTGGCTGCTTTAATCTACAGCAATGCATCAAATTTTCTTTCCTTCTTTTTCTTTTGTTGTCTGTCTCATTTTATGTTTGTAATATTACATAGGTGGAGGCTTCAAATAAGGCTTTGTACCTCTTCCTGCACTATGATATTCTTCTATCTCCGTTATGTTTGTTTATTTTGTAAATGTATTCTTTGAATTGTGCAAAATAAATAAATATTCTCCAACATCATCCAACGTTTGTAGCGTCGCCGTCCTGTGAGAACCGCGTATCGCTGCATTTGTGGGTTTTTTTCCACAATGTGTCGGACATTTTTGTCGCTTTCTCTTTCTTGGCTGCGTGCCTAAAACCTGGCACCTGGTCGCTGTGTTTTTATAGAGGTCGATGCCCCAAAAACATTCTGAACACAGCAAAACGAAAACTACAGGTGGAGGGCGGGGCCTCTGTGGATACAGACACCACCGCACACCTCTAGTGGGTCAAACGTGACGGTGAGGGAGTCACAATGTGTCAGATGACTATAGATGAGTAATTATCTCATGTATATATATATATATACATATATATATATATATATATATACCTAAACTGTATACAATATATAGATATGAATGCAGTGCCATTGAAAGTCTTACATGGTTTCCGGCCGTCACTGCAACAGTCTTCTTATGGCTTTGCTGGCTCGTCTGCTGGCCGCTGAGAGAGAAGAGGAAGAGCTCATGATGTCATCGACTCTGTTGGCTTGTCAGGATTTATCATTTAAAACTGACAGCTTTTACTCACTTGGTGAAGCCGATGAAATCTTCATGTTTGGTATTTACGTAGGCGAGCTGCAGGTCGATGAGCAGCATGACCTGCACAACGCAGACGGGACACACAAAACTGAATATTCCGGTGGAGTTATCTGAAAGTGATGAATGAATATGACGTCCAGCCGCGTGTGAATGACCTGATCCCGGCATCGGCTTTCTTGCTCGCGTATTTCAGTGGATACGATTCTCTCCGTCTCATCTCGCAGTTTGGGAAAAGAGCTGAGCTACAGGAGGGAAAACACACCGGCAGTGAGATACGAGGTAGTGTTGAAACGCCCACACACACACACAAACACACTTGTATACCTCGTTGATACACTGGTACACAGTGGCGATGAGTTCTTGGCTGACCATGTCGACAAATTGAACACACGGACCCTTTAGCCTCGATATCTGCATCTTCACGATGGCTTCAAACGCCATGTCGGGAGTGAACAGGCCGGTCCTGAAGGGAAAGAGAGGAAGACGGAGGAGAGGAAGTCGAATGAGATCGGCTGCAGCGAACAGGAGACGATGAAAGACGCGCACGTGACCGCGGTACTCCACCTGACGCCGTGGATGTTTCTGATGGCGTAGTTGATCTCCTTTCGCAGATTCCGCTCATCTGACTCGAGCTGAAGACAAACACAGGGAGTGAAAGGCAGGTTAGCGGTCTTGAGAAACCAGTAAGAGAAACCAGCGCAGTGTCGCTAACCCTTTTCCAATGGAAGCTCCCGAAAGTGAAGAAGAAGAAGAAGATTACCAACCCTGCTTTTAACAGATGGTTACGTTATTAATGCACATATTCACAGTATGGAACTACTGTATGACCATCGGTATATGCACAAAGACAAACAAAAATCAGACTCACAAACACACACACCTTGACCAGTTCATAGGGGAAGCGCTCGTGGAAGATTCGGTTGATCCTCGCGCCTCCTGATAGATTAACGGTGTCGACTTTGTTGCCCGAGCCCTCGATGAGCTTCTCAAAGTCGACGGCCAAGCGCTGGACCGACCTACGAGACACTGACACGTTATTCATCTAAAAAGACAACAAGTGGGACACACACACGTACACACACACACACTCGTCCAGAAGCATTGGCTGACTGACTGGAGCAGCGTCTTGGTCCGGCGTGCGACGTCATCCGGGCGGAACTGGCTGTACTCCTCCGCCTCTTTGCTCATTTCCAGAAGCTGGCTCTGCAGATGACTACGGAACGCTGGCAGAGTGTCCCGGATGTGGTTCGTCAGTTGCTGCAAACAAACAACGTGAGCCACAATATAATTACTTCTTTATTTGTGTGTGTGTGTGTGTCACGATAATTACGTTATCAGCTGAGCTGAAGTTCAAACAGGAAGACTCTCTTTACGCTCTCATTCATTCACATATCCCTCCTTCTCTGTCTCTGCAGCTTCAGCTGATTGTGGGCGTTCACTTCTACATTTTACAGTGGCGGGCCGTGGATTTTCTACCTGCACACTCTAATGTAGTCTCTCCCGATTGAAATGATATATGGACATGTTTACGTTATTGATTTACAGTACGATATATCGCCATGAACTTTATTATTATTACGTTATCGACTCATCTTACAATATTTGTAAATTACCTCAATAATGTTTATGTCATCGTCTTATTATATGATGTATGGACATGACCTCTATTATTTTTAAGTTATCCAATTATGGTAAAATATATTATATATACAGTATATATATATATATATATACTGTATATGTATTTCCCGTTGTGTTGCCCTATGTGCTTGTTTACATAATGTCACCAACTTGAGGTCAGAATAAACAGCAGGGTTTGCATTTTTGTTAACAGAGCCTGAGAGTCCATTTTATTTATTGCTTTGGTTATGTGGTTTTGTTTTATTTATTAGAATATTTTTTCCATTGTCTGTAGAGACATGCTATTATGCTATTATATCCTCAGTATATCTCAGTGGCATTCAATTGACTTAAAGTGACAATTAAATTATTCCTGGGACAATGTATCGTCGAAGAAAATAAGTTGCTGTGAGAGAGTGTGTGTCACAGCTGTGTGTGTGTTTTTAACCTGGTTTAGTATTCTTTGTAAATAGGGGGTGCCCGTGCTTTTCGCCATGTGTTTGTAGGCCGGATGGGACAGGAAGAACTTCTCCTCCGCGTGCAGAGCCGCCTTGATATCCTTTTTCCCATCGATGTCCTTCTGACTGCGGTTCACCACCCCGATGTAACCTGGGGAGGAAGTGATGAGGAGGGAAATGAACTCTCAACTGTATTTATTTTGGTCTCCAAAGGGCAATTGCTTTTTACTGCGAGGCGTATAACAATACATGAAAGAGCATATACATACAGGAGGGGAGGAGGAGGGAGACGCGTCCGGATTGCATGTGAGCTAGAAGTTACTGGTGTCCCACTCACATTTCCAGTATGACCATAAACACAGCGAGAGTTAAGTGCAGAGGAATCTGAACCAAGAGCCAGGAGGCAAAATATGAAAGTATAAAGGTGGGCGTGCCGGATAAGATGGCTGCAGCCTTCCTCTCTACCCGTCTGCTAAACAGGTCAGAGAGCACTCTCTGCTCTGCTCACTTTCACTACCCTGGATAGTGTGTTTAGACCATGAGGTTCTGATAGATGAAACAAAAAGGATCCATAAAACAGGATAATGAGTGTTGTCACGGATGATTTCCTGTGGCAGAACAAACGTTTCTGGCCCTTCCAACGCAGCAACTCACAATCCCTGATTGCTAATAAATCGAGGATCCGGCAAGGATGAGCTATTTTATTAAAATGTTGGGTCGTGAAAAGCAGATGAGGAATCCACAAACAGCAGCCTGGCGTGTGTTTTACTTCCTCCGAGATGTTTAAACAAGGTTAAGCAGAGTAGCTGTAAGCAAACTGTAATAGGTCAAAACAAGAGCATGTGACCATCGTGAGGAAGACAATGTGCAACAAGATGGAGGAACAATCAGAGCTCTGACGAGAGACAGACTCAACTCGCATTTTTTCCCACGTGTCCTTGAGAACTCTCCCCCGCCCGCCACTCGCTCCGTTACGACTGGGGCACACAAGCAGGAAACGAATGCGTTTGTTCAACGGCAGAGCATGTGGTTTGAAGCGGGCCAAATCCCCCCGTTTAGTACAGTAATAGATGTAATAGCACCAGGCTCCAGAACTAATGCTGGAGCTCTACGCTGCTACCAGGGCAGTTATTTCAGCGGCTTCCATGGCTAATGCATTAGCACTGGCGGAGGAGCATGAAGGGCCCGGCATCTGGTGGTGCTCTCTCTCTCGCTCTCTCTTACTCACACATACTTTTACTAGCCGATGACATCATCTCTGTCTTTCTGTCTATAAATCCTACACTCTGCGTATATATATATATATATATATATATATATATATATATATATATATATATATATATATATATATATATATATATATATATATACATATATACGTATATATGTATACATATACATATATACGTATATATGTATATATATATATATATATAATCCATTCAGGTTGTTTTTTTTGCACTATTTGTATTGTTTACAACTTAGAGAACGCCCGGCTTGTATAAAGTAATACTTTTTAGTCTAATTATATATCGATATACCTATTTTTTCACAACTTGTGTACCAAACAGTCCTGTCTATTCTTTACCTTTATGTGTCCTTGTCGCTAGCTGTTCAGTCTGTTTCTGCTTAAGTGCATTGAGAAAAAGAAAGAAAGAAGAGTCAAATTCCTTGTGTGTGCATGGACACGTGACAAGAAAGGTGATTCTGAGTCTGTGTATGTCTTGTATACATACACAGAAGAACACATGTCCACACACACACACACACACACACACACACAGTGGTACTACTGTGATGTCATACAAAGTGCAAGAAGAACAAAGGAGACAGAAATAAAGAGTCAGACCCAAACAGACACAATCGTAGTAGCAGTCCTCTCCACAGAGCCTCCACTGGACGCAGTGTGTGTCTGCATTAGAGCAAGGTGGCTCAACACACACACACACACACACACACACACACTTGCTCACAAACACAGGCAACACACCTCTGCGTAGGGGAAGCAACCTGTTCTCCAGTATGTTGCGGGCATCTGTTCCTTCATCCATCAGGTCCAGCTTAGTGATGACACCAATTGTGCGCTGGCCTGAATGGAAGATGAAGAAAAGAAGACGATTCATGCAAACGTGATGTCACACACACACACACACACACACACACACACGCGCAACTTACCCTGTGGGTCAACATCTTTGGCCAGTTTGAGTGCATCGGAGTTGGCCAGGTCGGTGTTGGCTGGCGTGACGGCCAGGATGAGGCAGTTCTCCTTACAGATGAACTGCATGATCATGTCTCGTATCTGGTACTCGATGTCTGCCGGCTGGTCGCCTATCGGCACCTTGGTGATGCCGGGCAGGTCCACGAGAGTCAGGTTGAGCACTGAGAAGAGTACACGTACGTACATAGACAGATAGTAGTTAATATGTTGATGTCATCGACTGCAAGAGCGCTCTTGTTATAAACCGCCTGTCTTGTGCATGAGGAGGATTTTTGGGATATTGACTCGAACGATGAGCATGAATATATTGACTGGATGCGGTAAAGTATCCTGGTCTTAATGAGCACATAGACTTCAGGTTTTCTATCATAATTTATTAATTTCCTTCGTAAAAGCTGCTTTGTGTTTCTTACAGCCTACGTCAAAAACCTGAGTGTGTACCTATCGTCCAGTTATAATATATAAAAAACCTTCTGTGCTCGCTCATCTTGTGGTATTTAGTGTTTTCATTATCCAGGTCATGTGATTTCCTCCCACTGGTTGTTTGTACCATATAGGCGTGGCCACCTCAGGTTTGTTTGCTTGAGGACCAACAGAGGTTGAAACTTGTCAGCTCTTTTAATGGTTTGACAGAATAATAAAGGCCTTTTCATATTCCCTTCCTTGTTGGTCTTATATGTTGGAGCAAACTGGAATGGAACGACACACGAGTGGACATTGTGTTACCGTGTGGGGAAAAGATCCGGAGGCTGATGGGGACAGGAGAGATGCCTTTATTGGCTCCCGTGAGTCTGTGCGTCTCGGCCTCGATCTCTTTGCGGATCTCGTCAAAGTCTGTGAACTTCTTCCCTTTACTGTGGGAAAACTCCCCGTACTCTGGAAAGACACACAATGAACAGGGGAACACAACGATTTTGGGAGGTCAGGTCACGATGGCAAAGTAAAATACAGCAGGATGCATACATGCATTTCTAAAAAGTGTAAAAATAAATAATAAAACAAATGATATACATCCTGCCACTTCTTCTCTGCAGCAAAAGCAAGAGGCCCCGAAAAAAAGACACAATGAACAGTTCTGATCTTAAGTAATTCCAGCACTGTCCTACAAGTCAGGCTCAGCCATTGTGAAATATCACACTGCCACCTGGTGGCAGCTTCAGAATGACACGGCACGGTCTCACCTACCTGTGTTGGCGCTGAGCAGCTGGAGGATTAAAGGTCTGCGAGTGACAATTCCTGAACCCCGAGGAAGGAAGTCTCTGTTGGGAAGGAAAGACAGACACACACACAGACACACACACACACACAGCATTTGATGTCAGTCCAAAACATAAGCTTGGCACACGCCTTTTAAATGACTTTACAGATTGTGCATGCAGCGATAAGACTAATACTCTAAAGCTATGTGTAACTGGCATCGTGAGCTGTACATTAGTTGTATTTTAGTTGCCATTTATTATCCAAAACATCAGCAACTTGATCAGGAAGGCGAAGAAAAACCTCGGCCAATACGATCTGCCCGACCAGATATGGATATGCTAAAAGCGGCATGTAGTAGTAACCATAAGGAAACAGAACGCACAGGAAGATATCCTCCTCTTTCCTATCAAAATCAGATGCAGGAAGTTTGTTTTACTGCATCCTGTCCCAGATGAAGCAGCTGGCAGGGTTCCTGCACAAAAGGGGTGTCAAAACATAATCGCAGCAAAGACAAAAGAACCGAGGCGTGTGTTAAAATATCATAACAGGCTCCAGAAAGTGAGCTTTTATAGCCTCCTCCAGCTTCTGGCAACGCCACACTCTTTACCTCCGTGGACAATGCTACCGGCCTCCGTTAGGAAACAGAGCTCCACTGTCTTGAACCTCGGAAACAACTCACTATTACTCACCAGCATTCCTCACTGACAGGATGGAAATGCTTAAGTCTCCTCCTCACAAACTGAATTGTCTCACTTCGCATTTTAAAAAAG
Organism: Taurulus bubalis; assembly: GCF_910589615.1. Classification (NCBI taxonomy): domain Eukaryota; kingdom Metazoa; phylum Chordata; class Actinopteri; order Perciformes; family Cottidae; genus Taurulus; species Taurulus bubalis. The sequence continues at coordinate 25,568,704 of NC_136595.1, read as the reverse complement.
GGTGGCGTCTGAGAGAGTGTTGATATCTGAAGTTTCAGTGCAGCCCTCCCGTCAGCGCTCCAGATTCGCCATCGCTCTGGCCCCCGCCGCCTTTCTCTTCCTACAGCCGTGACCTTTGTCCTGTCCTGGCTTTTGTTTGTTTGTTTCCCGTTTACAGAGCCAGGGCTGTGTATGAGCACCGCATCTTTTATTATTAAAACGCAGACAAAGAATGGACAACTGGGAGGAGACACTCGCCTAATTTCAGGGTTTATACACATTCTGACAAATTTTTCCATGACTTTAAACCAAATTTCCATGACCAAACATTTTGTGAAATATCGGTGTAAACATGAAAAAGTGAGAAAATGTCGTATTTAAACTAACAATGAGAATACAAAGCATACAGTAAACCTTAAATGACACAAATGAATGAGACAATAGTTTGATTAAAAGAATAAACATGTATATAGATGCCTGTATGTATGCCTGCTTATATTCTGAGCGTCTTTCTTTTAAAGGCATATTAATTATGTCAAACTCAGTGTAAATGAACGTCATGAACACATGAATATAACACATTTACATGACTTTTGGGATTTTATTTTTTCCAAGGACTTTTCCAGGTTCTCCATGACCGTAAGAACCCTGTAATTTGACACATATTTGCATTGGATAAAAATCTCAGATTCCTTTTATTCATGACACGTCTGTATCATTTAAAGGCCTTTGAACTCTGTTTTTGGTTGTGTGATGGACTTGTAGTTTATTTAATATAATGCTGATTCCATGACCTCCCCCTCCTTCATCGACACCTCCACAGCCTGTTAGTGAGATAAGGTGCTGCCATGACTGCCGTCACACCGACACATCCACCGCCTCAGACCAGCAACTCATCGCCTCAAAGCAACTTGGTGGACATATATGAACACGGTGATTTCCTGAAGTCCTGCTTTCAATGCAGTGGAACACAGATATTTGTGTATTAATCATGTCCCATCCCCTGAATCAAATTCTAATTTTAAACGAGTCATAATTTATCAGACGTAAGAGATCACATTGTCACTGATAATAAGAGTGAAGATAATGAGTCATTCAGTCAGTCAGGGAGACACATCATTGCTTCACACCAAGAGAGTGTTCCAAAGGGTTTATTAGTGGTAACTAACGGTTTTATCGATGTTTAGGGACTAATTTGGACGAACTAATTTGAATAAACTTGATTTCCAGGCTGTGAAAAACACAGCTGGCAGTAGTTTTAGTCAATTTAGTTATAACTGTGAACTGATTTCTTGTAAACAATTCCTAGAATGTAACTGCACCTTACTGTCCTCAGTCTGTCTGCAGCTTCCTGTCTGTCTGTCTGCAGTTTCCTGTCTGTCTTGAAGTTGCCAGTTGACCCTCATCTACCTGCATGTGTGTCTTTTATTGTTGTTTTGCTGTGTCAGACTGACTTGTATATATTCTACAAACTCTGCATGCTTTTATGTTTTGTGCTTCTGATTCCAACAATGCAGCATAATCTCTCGTCCATGTTTCTATTTAACATAATTATCCCTATTTATTTGTGTTGATTTATGAGGCCCTGTGTCACACGCCTTAATAGTACTTGGCAATGTAGTACAAAGGTGTCCTGAATGATTTTTCAACATATTATAATATTCCCTCTTCTTTTATTGTTTCTGCATGCTTTGTAAAGGGGATGTTGTAATTTTAAATTTATATTCAGTTTTTTATAGGGTGACTTTGTAACATCTGTCCAGGGACTATAGATGGAAACTCTGGCACATTAACAGGAATGTTGTATTAATGACTATCATAAAATGGCCCTTTATTTATCATCTGAATCTTATCCACCAGGAGTAAAGTACAGTTAAAGGGGAACTACACCCATTTTCAAAATCCATACATGTAGTATGAGATGGTGCAAAAATATTAGCAAACATGAACAACTCAAAACCAAATAAAGTCTGGAAGTGCTACACAGACAATGACTTGGTTATAGATGACACACTGGGTTTTTGGCTACGTTTTCTGTTTCATAACTGATCATAACACTACAATAGACCTTTTCATTTCATTCTGCTGCAAGGGCAACAACTTGGGTATAAAAACATGATTTAAGTGCATAAAATCAGTGTCCTCTTCATTGTCTATGCAGCAGCTTCAGACTATTTGGTTTCTGGCTTTGAGAGAAAGAAAGTAGCTCACGTTCTTACATATTGATTTAACTTGTCCAGGCCATGTTAATACCACAATGGAATTTTGTATTATTATTATTATTTATGTGTCGTGCAAGTCGATGCCACCCCTTTCGGCGCAGTGCATTGTGGTTCAGTGTGTCGCACACACACAGAGAGACACACACACACACACACACAGAGACAGACACACACAGAGAGACACAGACACACACAGAGAGACACACACAGACACAGAGAGACACAGACACACACACAGAGAGACACACACAGACAGACACACGCACACAGAGACAGACAGACACACTTCGAGACACATACACACACAGACACACACACAGAGAGACAGATAGACACACACACAGAGACATAGACACGCACACAGAGACATAGACACACACACAGAGACATAGACACACACACAGAGACATAGACACGCACACAGAGACATAGACACGCACACACATAGAGACACAGACACACACAGACAGACACAGACACACACACAGAGACAGACAGACACACACTTCGAGACACACACACACACACACACAGAGAGAGACAGACACACAGAGACAGACAGACAGACAGACAGACACACACACACACACACACACACACACACACACACACACACACACACACACAGAGACATGCACACAGACACAGAGAGACACACACACACACAAAGAGAGAGAGACATGCACACAGACACAGAGACACAGACACAGACACACACACACACACACGCACACAGAGATACACACACACACGTACCTGCCCACAAAGTTCTCCAGCACGGAGCTCTTCCCGGCGCTCTGGCCGCCCACCACGGCTATCTGCGGCAGGTGGAGGCTGCAGCTCTGGCCGACGCCGCTCAGCGCGTCCTGGAGCCGGTTGACCAGCGGGATCAGGTCCTCCATCCCGCGGTTACCCATCGTCCCTTTACACTCCGGGTTGTAGGGGTTCTAGCCTCCGCCAGCCGTTAGAGAGCGTCTGCCATAGTTAAATAGCGACTCACACTGATATCATGGAATTACACAACCTATTAATAAAACTCTCCTCGAGGGACGGCGCCAACTTTTTGTTTGTTTTTTAAAGCTCCGTAACGTCGGCCGTTAGAGGCGCGTTACCGTCGGAGCGTCTGCTAACGACCGTTGGGTCCAAGTTCGTACTCACGGACCTCTTCAAGCCTCCGAAAACAGCTCGCGAGACACATTTTTTTGTCGTTTCGAAACAACCCGTAAACCGTCGTCGCGTGTTTCGCTTCCGTCAAAACTCCATTTAAAGAAACCAGCCGTTGTGTTTTGGTCCAAAGGAAAAGAGGGAGAGGGAAGAAGAAGAAGAAGAAGAAGAAGAAGAAGAAGAAGAAGAAGAAACGCTCCGCTCTTGACAGCTAACGGAATCGAGTTTTTTTGAGCGCATGCGCGGTAATCGGCAAGTTTTAACTCGGCAATCCCCTTCTGTGGGAGAGGAACAAACTTCGTGGCCAATTATTAAAAACAAAAACAAAAAGTGCACTGATTTATCAAGACACCCAGGGGTGTCAGACACCCTGCAGCTATTTAAACACTGCAACTGGAACCAGAGAGTAGAGTCATACTGTAAATACCACTGCTGCATTCTTTTGGGCAATGGGAGGGAGTGGAACAGAAACCAAAGGGTACATGTAATGCAAGTTCAACTATCTAACAGCACTGGGAATTATTTTATTCCAACACATTCAGATCAAAATGTCCTTTACTTGTATTGTATATATGATATATGATGCATCAGAATACTTTTTTATTACATTGTACTGAATGTCTCTCTCATATTTCAGTGTCTCAATCCCATCCCCTTTGGTCGCAAACCAACTTTACTCCACTTTCAGGTCCTTTAACAGCTCCGCGACGTCTATGTGCGGGAGGTGGTTGGTTCCAGTCCCGCTGGAGCGCAGCAGTGCGCCCTGCAGGCTTTTGGCCGCCCGGTTCAGGGACGGGAGGATGCGCGTGGCGTCCGACGAGAGAGAGCACAGCAGGACCTCGTTGACCTCCCCTTCGACCTTTCGGGAGAGGATGGTGGGGAACTCGGCGGCCACGCGCTCACGCACGCTTTTCTTCAAGGCCGAGTCCCGACACACGAGGTTCAGGATGAAGACACCTGCGTGTCCAACGGCAGGAGGAGACCGAGGAGAGAAGAGAACGTGGGTGAAACACATGTTCTTCATGATTGTTTCCTAAGAAGGGCTGCCGGGTTCAAGACAAATCAAATACTGGAGATCACAGGTTTAAATCCTGGCCTTTATCACCAAAAGAATGCACAGAATACAGTAAAGATGAGTACTAAAAAATATGTTTAAATAAATACCGTACCTCTGGGGGTAAGCAGTCGACGGACTTTCTGCAGGATCAAGGTTTCTACAAAGGCAGCGGGTGGACAGCTCATACCCGCAGAATTGTCTTTATTGTCCGCGTCGAACATGACGACGTCAAACAAACGATCGCCTACGGAGGAAAGGAATAGCCCGTCACTTCCTGGTTCACATGTCCATCAACGTAGCCTCACTTTCACCTTTTACCCACCTCCTTTCTCCAGGGCGCAGATGCGTTCGAGGCCGTCTCCGAGAGTGACGGTCAAACGCTCGTCCGGTCTGAACCCGAACCATTCCTTCGCCACTTGCAGAATGGCGGGGTCGAGTTCTACGACCTCGACGGTGACGTCGGGCACAAAGTCCCGGAGGAACTGAGGCAGGCCTCCTCCGCCGAGCCCCACCAGGAGCACGGACACCGGGACGTCTAAGAGGGGTGACGGAGGGGATGAAAACCAATCACAGGTGACGCTCGGCATTTTTGTGGAGAAAACCGGTTTGAACTGACCTTTGTTCTCCGGCGTGCCCACTCCAAGCGCGGCGAGGCCGGCCACCATGACTTCATGGTGAGCGCAGCAGAGGAAGCCGCTGTCCACGGACAGAGAGGCGGAGGATGTTGTTGGCTTGACCTTCTTTTTGTTTCGCTTCTTGTGACTTGATGCTGCGGGAAACACAAATATTCACTCTTTGCATTGAACCACGTTTTCATCCATCAGTCAAGCTTCATGTGTGAGGCATCTTTCATAAAGGTTAATGCAGGTAAAGTGCAAATAAGATGGAACAAGTGTGAGCCGCGAAAACAACAAAAGACAAAAGCAATTGGACAATTTGAGACCAATACAATTATAAAAATGTAATTAAACAATACAACAACAATAAACAATAAATACAATTAGTGATAAATAATACCAATAAAATATTTATTTTTTTAACTTAAATACAATAAAAACAAGTGATAAATAAAATAACACTAAAATAGAATAACATGTTCAACTTAAATACAATAAAATTATGTAAAAAAAGAGAATATAAATAAAATAATAGATCATAAAATAGGTAGGTTTTACATTTACAACACTTCCAGCCGCTCTCAGATCCTCAGGCAGCTATAATAAACTATTAAGATATTATATATTGTGTATTGAATCATCGTTTCTGCTATTATTCTACTGTGTACAGTTAACTTGAAGTCATTAGATCAATGAAAGGTTGACAAACTTTTTTTTTTACGTTCCCTAGCTCCTTTAGCCACGACTAAACTTATATTGTTATATCATAAATAAAAAGGAGAGCATAACAAATCACAGTGAACGAGGAAAAAGAACTGACCGGTACTTGAAGCGACGAGGCGGCTCTCCGATTGGACAAGGGAAGTGTTAGAGAGGAAAACGAGTCTCCGATACAGCTCCCCGTCTTCTCCTTTGACATTCTCCACGCAGTACTCCCCGCTCAGCTCGCTCACGCCGCTGCTGACCTCCTCCCGCCAGCCCAGGTCCCCTCCGACTGACAGAAACGGCACCTGAATAGGGGCCGAGAGGCTCAAGTGAACACGCTCGGGCACATTTGCAACTTTTTTCCAAAAGGCTCGCCTGCGTGTGTTCACCTGCTGGTTGGCTGGCATGCCCGGTGGAGCCAGGTCCATCACCATCGGTGAGAGCTCTGACTGGACGGCCTGCATGTCCGAGTACTCCTGGTTCCGGTGCATCGCCGCAATAACCAGGCGCCGAAAGTTAGCGCTGGCCGCCAGCTCCCTCCGCCCCTCAGCGGAGCTGTACTGCCAGGTCGTCTCGCTGCCTTGAGGCACTGACGGGACGAGCACAGGGGAAGAAGTGAACACGACCGGTGCGATTCACAAAAGAGGCATGTGAACGTGACGCGAGGACAGGAGAGCTCACCGATAAAAATAGCAAACTGGTTCGATCTGGGCACCTTGGCCCCCGGGGGACAATCCTGCACCGTGAGCGTGTATCTGGGGAGGCCGGTCTTGGTGTGGCAGAGGGTGAGGGAGAGGTTCGAGCCGGCGTCTGTGCTTGTGCGGAGCCTCTTTTTCAACACGCCGTAAGCCTGGTGCTCCCGCACGGCCGACAGCAAGTCCGCTACCCGCGCGAGACGCACCGGGGCTCCGTCTTCCCCGAGGCACATCTCCAGGATGGGCGCGGGCATCGGCTGGCGGAACTTGGTGCAGACCAGCACGAAGACGGGCAGAGCGAAGGATTCCTCTTCTTTCCCGCTCTCCTCCTGCAGGCAGTGGAGCCTCACGGCCCACCCCAGCTGGACAAAGTGCTCCACGGCGAGCTTGACCACGCTCTCCTGCGCCAGCGTCACACAGACGTACCGCCCGCCGACGCTGAGCACGCGGCCCACCTGCAGAAATACGAAAAACACAGCTGTGAGTCGACCGAGTTATAAAACATACGGTTCGTGCACAGCGCACCCCACAGCTCTCTCACCTCCGTGAGCATGGCTCTGGCCAGGGATCCCTCTTCTTCCGACGCCATGGCATCCAGTGTGCCCTTGTCCAGAGCTGCCTGGTAGCTGGCCTCCTCGTAGGGAGTTTGAGTAGCGTCCACCTGCTGGAAGGTCAGGCCCGGCCGGCGCTCGGCGTTCCTCTGGTTCATGTGGGTCACCACCGTCTCGCTGATGTCAATGTTGGTTAGATATTTGTAGCCGACATCGTACATCTGCTCGCTCAGCTCAGAGTTGCCACAGCCGACCACCAACACCTGGAGGACGGAAACACAAAACGGTGTTAATTCACCAGTTGTTGTCGTTTGCAGTGGTGGAAAGCAAGTAACCACACTTCCTTAGGTTTTGAGGGGACTTGTGCTTCATTTAAGTTTTTCCATTTTACGTTACATTATACTTCTAGTGCACGTTATGTATTTGTCAGATAAAGTTGCTGGTTACATTGCAGATTCAAAACACATGACACGCTTGTGTAAGAGTCTATAAATTGGATGACTTGTGTAGCCTCCGGAAAATTTCAGCCGAACAACTTCTCTAATGCTGGTAATTTATTATCTGGTCACAAGCTAAGTAATAAGTGCTGCAGTTGCAAGAGCAGTGAGTGGTACAGCCAACACACGGGTTGGGGAATGAACAACAGGAAGTGGGGCCTTTCATACACAGGTTATCGTCACAGGTTCATCTCGCCTCGTCCTAACATCTGATTGGCTCTAACCTGTCAAGAGGAGGAGAATCCCATGTTCTCCCCTCTTCCTACATGACTGGGCCGTCCATAGACAAGGCTATAAGCATAGACATATTATATAAGGATTTAATATTATCACTTGCAGACACGATGCATTTTTTTACCCAAACATCTCGAGCAGTAAAATGCTATAATAAAAGGAATTATAATAAATCACTCCAAGGGGCTGTTTTTTTTTTTTGCATAATCAGTGCTTTAGTTTTTTATACTGAAAGTACATCCATACTAATGTACTTTCACTTGAGTAGGATCATGAATGCAGGACATTTTCTTCTTATGGAGTATTTTTTCACTGTGGTTTTTGTCCTTCCTCCACCACTGTACTATGAAACGTCCCTCGTGAATAACATTTTACCTTTAAAAGTTGATTTTGCCCTCACTAAATGTCTATGTAAGACATTTGTATTATTATTATTATTATTATTATTATTATTATTATTATTTGCGACATCATCATTCTACACCTTTATGTTGATGAAAGTTGAGCAGACTTGACGTCACCTCCCCACACATATACAATAGGAAGTGGACGACAAGTTATTTTCGGCAAATTGTCAACCCAAACTGTTTATGCTGTATTGACATGACTCTTCTTTATAGCTGCCGAATCCTAGCGGGTACTTTGAGGATCGCAGTAGTTTCCTCACCTTATCCTGGACCTTGATGTATTTGTGCAGCACGCCGCAGAGTTTGTTGTAGTCTCCGTACCATTCAAAAGCCTTCTCCCCGCGCTTCTTAAAAAACCTCTCCCAGTATTCTGCGGAGCTGAACTCCTCGGCTGTGCGAGGTAAAAGACTCATTGTCGGCCGCAGCGTGGTTGCAGTAACCCCAAAAGAAGTTTCAGTTCACCGCGACAGAGTCTGTTGACAGCAACTTGTCCACATGGCACTGAGTTTTCGGCTCGGACAACATTGCTGGTGGCACCGCCCGCTGATTGGTGGGTTTCTCTAAAGGGCGGGGCTACGTACGGCCCGGTGATTCGCTGAGGCTCTCGGGGCTGATTGTATTGGCTGTTGCTGAGCCGGAAGTGTTTTGGTCCGCTATTGTTAGTCCGCCGAGTATCATTCAACATGGCGGTGCCTGCTGGGCGGTCTGTGGTCTTCGTGACTGGAAACGCGAAAAAACTCGAAGAGGTGAGAATTAAACGTGTTATATCTGAGAGCGACAGTTAACAGTTGTGCTGTCCTGATATACTTGAATACTTCTGCTTATTTAACCATTTCAGACCGGATATACTTGAATACTTATTGCCTTGATACTGTTCCAGACTAAATATAGACTGTCAGTATGAGCTGTAATTTAATACAGAAGACATTCCTGGTTTAATTTTACCTGCCAGATTAACTCTCTTTTTCTTTTCTTCTTCTATCGCATCCATCAGGTCATTCAGATCCTGGGAGACAGGTTTCCATACAAACTAGTGTCCAAAAAGATTGACTGTAAGTATCAAAGCAGAGACTACCACTAGATTACATATATTCATGACGTCATCGCTCACCTAAATATTTATTCATCCAGTGCCTGAATACCAAGGGGAGCCAGATGAGATTTCCATACAGAAGTGTAAGGAGGCTGCAATGCAGGTACAATAACTACACTGTCATGCAAGTGAATACTACTAATGTGTGTGTGTGTGTGTGTGTGTGTGTGTGTGTGTGTGTGTGTGTGTGTGTGTGTGTGTGTGTGTGCTGAAGGATTGAAACTGATGTACTGATGTTTGTTTTTCACCCTCAGATTGACGGGCCAGTCATAGTGGAGGACACCTGTCTGTGTTTCAAGGCTCTGGGAGGCCTGCCTGGTCCTTACATGTTAGTATAATAACGTCCACGTCTGCCGAGCAGCTGTATCTTTTAATAGTGGGAATGAATATTTATGCATGCAACTTAACTTTGTTTTTGCAGAAAGTGGTTCCTGGATAAACTGAAGCCAGAAGGTAATGGTGAAAACCCAGCCGAGGTGTTTTAACACAGACGTTTAAAGCAGATCCGGCCTCTCTGATTGCGTGAACTGTTCTGTTGCAGGCTTGTACAAACTCCTCGCTGGGTTTGAAGATAAATCGGCGTGGGCTCTCTGCACTTTTGCTTTCTCTGCTGGGAAAGGTGAACCAGTGCAGCTGTTCAGAGGGACAACTGAGGTTAAGAGTCTTTTTCAAGCTGCAAAAGTGTTGTTACATGCAAGTGTGTGTGTGTGTGTATTTTTGTCATAATAATCCATTCACGCTTTCCTCTTGGTATTTTAAGGGACACATTGTGGAACCCAGGGGACCTCGAGACTTTGGATGGGATCCCTGTTTCCAGCCAGAGGGATATGAAAAAACGTAAGCAAAGACTGTATAAAATGTCCTGTTCACGCCACAAGGTGGAGCCAGAGGCCAACACTTTACTCTCAGTTTAGAAAGGCGTTGAGCGTTGCAGGACAACATCCGCACTGATTTGTACTCCTTCCCTCTCATCTGCAGCTACGCTGAACTGCCCAAAGAGGTGAAGAACACCATCTCTCACCGCTACCGGGCGCTTGCTGCCATGTCTGAACACTTCTCTCAAACCAACAACACCTCACCGCAGGGCAAGAAGAAAAAGCAGGAGGACTGAAGAGTCATTTCAGCTAAACAAGTGTGATTAAAACAATATCATAGTAAAAACGTTACTATAGTTTTTGAATGGACATACGACTGGTCTTCCCTCTTTTTTTTAATGTGAGTCTTCAGGTGAGAAAATAAACGTGAACTTGATTTTTCATGAACGTCTCGAGGCAATTTCTTCAGATTTTTCACGAACCTCAACTCAGACTTTAGTTCAAGAATGTAGTTCCTATTATGACAATTTGGAAAGAATTATGAGACATTTGATGACATTGTCCATGCTGTGGCTCCTGTATCTAAATGCAGTGGTTTAATGTCAACAAAATGATTCACCCAGATCTGGCATAGCTATAATGCTTAGTTTCCAGCCCAGTGATGTAAAGTTATCAGCCCTGGAGTACTGCTGCAAATTGTCAACCCTTTGTTCCAGCAGTTCAAGCCTCTGGTCCCTTTGCTTGTTACTAGCATAGTAGCATCACGTGATGTTATTTACATGCACGTAATTGGTCGGTGCTGTAACGGTTGAAATTCGGCGGGGACTCCAACCGTCTGCTGTAAACAGAGAGTCGCCAGCAGCTAAACTCTCACGGAGGACATTAGCTCCCTCTTGTGGAGAATTGTCGCCAAAGATTCTCTGACTTAACGTGAACAAACGAAAGGTCCGGAAAAGCGGTAAGTGTTCATTGTTTGTCTTTTGCATTAAGTCCTGCAGTATCTACAGGGGTGTGTAACTGTTTTCACTGAGGGCCACAATCCGAAAAATATACGAAAAGTCTGGGCCACTCACTAGAGGTGAGGTATATCGCAAAATGAATCAAATGAGGTCAATTATGCTTATATACAGTATTTAAGCATTAAGGTAAAAAAGTCATATATAAAAAAGTCATATATATATATATTTATATATATATATGTATATGTATGACTTTTTGAGGACATTAATAGCGTACCTTAATGCTTATATATTTATATATTTATATATATATATATATATATATATATATATATATATATATATATATATATATATATATATATATGCGCAAAGTAACAGGTAGATTTTGCGCAACTGTTAGATGTCATTCGAAGCTTGACAGTTAGCAAACATGTTTCGTGTAAACTTTTATATTTTGGGGGGAATTACTTTTGAGGATATATATGTGTAGATATATATATATATATTTTTGGATCTAGAACATTGTGCTTTAACAAGTCTCAGTTGTTGTTGTTTTTGTTTTAAATAGTTTTAAACAGTATTTTTTTTTACTTCTCTTCTGACCTAAACAGAATCACAAAGTTATAACTATTTAATTAATTAAATTGTTTTTCACAAATACACTACATATATTATAATTTTTTTTTCCCTAATAGCTTATTTTCTCATTGCACAGCTCCTTGTCTTCCTCTGTTGCAATCCTGCAGTCTTCATCCTGCAGCTGGTTTGAAGGAGAAGCTTTCATCCAATCAGATGTTTTCTCTCCTGTGTCTCTATGCCAGCAAAGCAGTTTAAGCAGGCTCTAGCAGATTAAAGTACACTGAGAGTGGACGCTGTGGTTGATTGTCATGGTCTTCAACAAATCAGATCCTTAGTTTGACAAGCTGGGCGGATTATTTGACGTGCAGCGCCTTCGAAATGACGTGGACGTATATGATTGGTCAGTGGCCCAGCGTGACCGTGAACATGCGCTGTGATTGGTGAGTGGGACACAAAGCTTTTAGAGACTTCTGGCTTTCTACCTAGAACCAAAAAGCCACCTTGCTGGTGGGTTAACTGATGACTTGCTGGTGGATTTGACTGATGACGCCTTTCGCACAGAAATGTGGTGAGTGAAATACTGGCTGTGTTACTTAAAAAAAACTGCAGTCGTATTTAATCATACACAGCGCCGCTGCTGGTCAGAGGACTGGGGCCAGGTGACACAGCAGCAGCCGACAGGAACTCCCGGGACACCTTTTTTTATTTTTCCTTCCCCAGTCCGCACCTGATGTGGACACACGTCATTGAAGGCCTTGTTTTAAAACCCACGGCCCGCCACTGGTATTTAGTATATTTAACATTTGATTTTACAATTGAATAGAGAAACATAATGGGACAGCTGTGCCCCCTGACATTTTCAGGGTTTGAGGTGCCAAAACATAAAATAATATATATTATTTGAATGAACTGAACAAAAGAAATGTTGACCTCATAATATAATAATGAAATCCGTTTCTCTCAGGTAGACATGGCCTCTGCCAGCAGCCTATGTGACGAGCAGTTCCTGTGCTCCATCTGCCTGGATGTCTTCAACGAGCCTGTCTGACTCCATGTGGACACAACTTCTGCCAGACTTGCATCACAGGGTTTTGGACCAACAGCGGCCAGAAGCAGTGTCCCCTCTGTAGGATGAAGTACCGCAGGAGACCAACGCTCCACGTCAACACAGGGTTCAGGGATATGGTCAAGCATTTCAAAAACACGAGGGAGAGGGATGAAGATGGCATCCTTGTCAAACCAGGGGAGGTGCCCTGCGACATCTGCCTTGTGCCGAAACTCAAGGCCCAGAAGACGTGCCTGGTGTGTTTGGCCTCGTACTGCCAGTTTCACCTGGAGCCTCACAAGAGAGTAGCAACTCTTAAAAAGCACCAGCTGGTAGACCCTGTGTCAAACCTGGAGGACAGGGTTGTCAGAAGCACAACAAGATGCTGGAGCTCTTCTGTCTCAAAGACCAGGTGTGTGTTTGTTTAATGTGCTTGCAAGACGACCACTTAACACATCATGCCATCCCTAGAGCAAGCGTTCAGAGAGGAAAGTCCAGCTGGACTGTGTGACGTCAGAAATGAAAAAGGAGGAAAACACCAAATCCAGGAGCATTAGGAAAATCCAACATTCGGCTGATCAGAGCAAGGGAAAGTCTGAGAAAGCTCTGGTGGTCTCTCAGGGAAGACAGCAGGCGCAGCTGATGGAGGTGATCCAGCAAAAGCAAGAAGCGGCACAGAAGTAGGCTGGAGAACATGTCACAAAGCCGGAGCTGGAAGTAGCCCAGTTGAGGAGGAGAAGATCTGAACTTTTACAAACAGAGGACCACCTCTGCATCCTCCAGAGCGGGCCATCTCTCTACAAACCTGACCTCCGTCAGCAGAATGATGTGCTGACGGTGAAAAAAACAGTGGATAAGATAGAAAAGACCCTAAATAATGAGATGGCGATGGTTATACATAAGGTCAGATCTCATTGTTATGAGGCCACGGAACCGCTGATTACGTTGATTATGCTGGAGGGCAGCCCATTAAAGTTTTCTCTTTACCCCCTTTGCTAGTGTTTGACTCCATACTTTATTCGTTTTTAATCATTTTATATTTCCATAGAGCTTCTATCTTATTCTATTTTATATTTACAAACAGTTAACCCCTTCTACTCGCCTGTTTTTGGATTCTCCTTCTCCTTCAACCAGCTCGGATATCTTCTCATTCCCTTTGGAAATGGCCTATTCCCCCTGGACTGTATATTATAATCTCACTCCCGTCCCCAGGTTTTAGTCTACTGAAGAAAGAAATTATACAAAAAACGTTGACTTTAAGTATTTCAATTACATGTACATGTTCCATCTAATTTGATTACATAAATTCAATGTAAAGCGTCTCATTAAACATTATGCTTTTCCCTCCCATAAATTGAATAATCCTTGTGAGATTTGACCCAACTACTCACGGACGCTGCTCACCAGGTGGGTACACAGCTCAGCTGCACATGTACACCCGTTGAACTGTTCAAACTGTGTGAAGTTAGTATTTACCAGTAGTCATTTATTTTACAGAGAGGATTTACCACCACCAGCCCCTCTACCACAGCCATCCCTACCAGGCCGGGTCGCTTTCTATTTCTAAACATATATTGTGTAAATATTTGTAATTTACAATACATATTTTTATTTAAAAAAAAGAAAAATGTTGTGATGGTCATTTTTCATTTGTTCACACCCCATGAAGCTTAATCTGCCGTATGAAGTTATTTCTCAGTCCCATTTTTATAATCTTGGTGAAAGGTGTGACGGACCACATTTCTGCTCAAAAAACGATAATACAAAATTTAGTTTTAGACATTTATTTACATGTATCTACCATTTTATTCATATATTTTGCTGCTTTTGTGAACCTAAAACCTTTGGTAAACCAATTTCCATCACCAAAACCTATATTCCACCTGAGTAAAACCACCTGAGTAAATGTTTTCACAAGAGATGAAGAATTTCCAAAAAACGAGATTCCATTTTTCAGCTTTAGTGTCATATTTTCTCTTTACACTTTTGCCTTATGACAATGGTGCCTCATTATTATAGATAGCTGAGATTGTTCTGCAATTTATGATGTAAAATATGGCGTTATATCTCTTATGCAAGTGCCTTTTAAAAGGTGAATTTAAGAAATTATGTCAAATCGAGAAAATCGACTGAAAATGACCTCAGTGTTGCAAGAGTTAATCAATGAACTTCCTTTCAAAACAGTTTTGTTCTTAACCTTTTAAGCTCAGACCCCCGTTTCGCCTCTGTTTTAAGTTTCTTTTTTAAAAACTTAAACTTAATTATCTCTGCAACCATGTTTATGAACTTAAAAAAAAATTTAAGTAACTGTTAAGTTGAAGTACTTACGTAACTCGGGGGAACTTGCTGCGGCGACCGTAACTTTTCACTAAACTCGTGATAAGTACCCCTTACAAAGTCGGATTTCACTAACAAACACATCCACGTAACCTCACAGGCTTGTGGGAGTCTAACAAAGTAATAAGAATCCTTACAAACCCCCTATTAGTACCTTAAAGTCACAAAACGGCCGTTTTTCTTCTTCAGAATTCTCTGTCTCACGTAACCACTTTCTGTGCCTTTTGTGTACCGCCCACGTTTCTAAATGTTTTCCCATTTTAAAAAAAAAAGTAATTTTTCCATTTCTGAACCGAACGACACAGTTTTTTGACTGGAAATCTGTCGCACCCCTAAGATTCGTTCTATTGTGATTCTTTAGGTCCTAATCTTTCCAAAAAGGTGTCGTATTAGTACGTGGGACGTTGGTAAGGGCCTGAACATACAGTTTGTCGGCCACCGCTCCAAAAGACATGTTTGGGAAATCTTGCTTAGATCATGCTGGATATTCATAAATATAAATATAATTTTTTTCACAAATAAATTCTGAAAAAAATGATATAAAATAACACAAACCATGTCTATACGTTAGCTGGTGTTCTGATATTAACACAGACCAAAGCTATATGTTTGCTGATGTTCTGATATTTATACTGACTATCGAGCTATAACTTGGCTAGTGCTAGTGTGGCTATAAGTTAGCTGGTAGCTCTGATATTATATACGGAGATATAGTGCCAGCTTGTGCAAATCTTTGAGGATAACAACGTAGGATATGTTGCTGTATGTAATTTTGTTCTGTTTCTTTCAACAGTGCTACGACTTCCAATCAGTCACACAACCAGCCCACTACTTTACCAAGCTAGCCTGTTCAGAATGTATTCAACTGCCTTTGGAACTATACCAGTTCAAGTAGTCATGTTCAGACTACTTATAGATTATAATTAACTGAAGGATACACTTTTTTCTACACGTAGATCTTAAACCCTTAAATATAAACAGGAGCCCAGCCACCCTGCGGAGATAGCAAGCTAACTAGCTAAAAAACTGGTGGGAGGGAAATTAAGCCGCTGTAGACATCTTAACCCTGATTAGCGAAGACTCTATTGCAAAGATCACATCAGCTTTTTTCCGTGTCTCTCCAATCTCAGAAACGCTGGGCGGCCAGTTGACCCCCCTCCCAAAAAAAAAACTCTTCGGATCTACACGATTCACGTGGATGACATATTTTGATTTCAAAACGCCGAATTTCACTGAAAGGTGACAAGTTTGCAGGTCTGTTATATGACCTATAACTTGTAGTAATAACTAGAACTTCATATAATTGTCATAATTGTTTTTATGTGTATGTATGCAAATTTAATTAATTCAAATGTCTTACTTTTTGCACACATTTTAGGGGTCACAGAGTTTCAGTTGCTCACTGTCAGTAGGAACATGCGTTATGAAATATAAACATAATGTGAATTATAAACGCGAGCATTCAATACTAAGCCATTAATACAGCACACTATGATAGTCAACTTAGTATTCTTTTTGTACAGTTTGGAGCATCAGCACAACTTTGTAAAATTAATTTAGAATTAAGGATATTAAAAACATATTAACATATATTTTCTTTTGAAGCACTGATGTTACACTAAACTTGCTTCCACTAGCGCCATGCCATGGAGCAGCAATCGTGCTTCTACAATGGTTGGATTTACCCACGGCCACTGAGGAGAACGCGAGCCATCCTTTCCCTTTTTGCCACTATCACACTGCAATTAACCTGGCCAAAGGGAACACAATATTACACTGCAATTGAATGATTATGCATGCAAGTATGATGAAGTTCTAAAACTACAATTCTGTTAAAAATTATTTATTTGCCAAAATGTTATTAATATACAAACTATCATTAATATTCTCTGTATATTCTTTATCAATGGTTTAATGTGAACAATGTTTTAATCTCACTATCTATGCTGTGTTTAAAAGTGGGTGCAAACAATTAATATCAGTTTGTGTTATTGTAATACCCTTTTTACCTCTGTGTCCTAACTGTGGTAGTACCCTAACTTTCCTCAGTGACTAAGTGTGGTACCACGTTTTTACCGTCCCCCTCTTTTCCTTTTTTTTATTTTTTTTTATCGTATTGACACTAACAACTGAACTTCTCTATTTGTATATTCCCCTCTAATTCGTTATAATTTCGTTTTCTAGTTTTCTTGCTGCTGGTAGCTTTCTTGCTGCTGGTCCTCAGTTCACGCGTCGTTCTATACATTTTTTATTTTGTTTTATGGCACTGAATTTCTGCTCCAACACCTCTTGTTGTTTTTGCAACCTCCTTTCGCAAAAACACAGCTAGCAAAACCCTGAAATAAGTACTTGATTTCCCCAGACCTGCTGAGTCACTTCAAAACTAAACACCGGGCTCCGTTCCTTTAGCGGAACTGGGTTCCGCAATTCTCCAGACCGCAGGTCTTGTCCAGTCACGTCGGGAATTCAAAGGCCGCTGCTATCGCGCGCGTATTAGTTATAGGTCTCATTCACGGAGCTTAAGGCCACTCATTGGTTAGTTCTTCTTTCTTCAAAAGGGTAGATTTTGCACTCCCATCACCCCCTTGGTGGAGTCCTTCTTACTTCCGGTGTCTCAACTTCTGGGGTTTTCAATGTCTTACACCGCCCCCTTCAGCCAAATGAGGGAACTACATTTCCTTAAAGCGACAGTCCCCCTGGCTCCACATGCAACTTTGTTTTTGTAATAAAAACAGTGACCTTCATATGCATACAATTACACATCCTTCATAATAATATCCCTTATTAATTATCATATCTGTTATGCATTGTAATGTACACATAAACATTGCTTTATCTACATGTGCAAGTCTAGATTTGACAAACTAAGTTATTAAAACTCTTTAGGGTCAATTTGACCCCAGCAATTTAAAACTCCAGAAAATGATTATAATTTAAATGTTTTCCCAAGTTTAAGTGTCAGGTGGTGGTCTGGCCCCACACCTGCCACTTTACCTTATTATTTAAATACACTTGCCACTTTACTTTACACTTGTCACTTTCACATAACCACTTCATTCTGTGCACTCTACCTTATTTTAACTTTTTAATTTCAATTTTTAACTTACATTTGTATTCTTCTGTAGATCCGAATGTACATATTCAGTACTCCCAACTGTAAACATTCATGCTCCCTTATTTTTCTACTTTATATTTATGTATATTGTTAAATGTTATGCACGTCCCGCCAGGACAAATTCCTCGTATGTGTAAACTTACTTGGCAATAAATGATTCTGATTCTGAACAGGAACAAACTGACTGCAAGTTGAAAGAACACAAGTGTGTGACTGAGTAAATATACAGAAGGGAGTAAGGGGATTTGTTTGAGATAATTGTGGCTCGACCAGAATATTTCAAATTAAAATTATATATATATAGCCTACATACATATCTTCCAGATAATAAGGGAAGATACCGGAACATTGTTGCAGGACTGGTTTAATTTTCCACCGTGGATACTTTTAAAGACAACCTCTTGAGTTTTGGCTTCCAAAGACTGACAGAGGTAAGACTTGGAGAAGAGCATAAATCATACGGACCGTGATGAGAGCAGCAGACAGGGGGGATGTTCAGGCTGCAGTCCAGAGTGAGCAGGGGGGTACAAACACAACAGAGATAGGGAGGGGGAGTCTGGGTAATACATGACCCTGGAGCTGGAAGTCTCTGAGCAGGAACTATGCATACACCTGTGACTGATGTCTCCCAGGTGAACTGAGGATATACGTGCATTCCAACAAGATAGTAGAAACTCTGCATGTTAATGTCAGTACTACTTGTGTTTTATCAAATATTTCATCTACTTTTAACACATGTAATGGCGCACGAAGCTCTAAATGCTCTAAAAGCATCTGATTTATTTCCGTGGTATGTGCGCTCTTGACCGTTAACATCATGCATGGAGCCCTGGTGGTTAATCCCATGTCATCTTTTGTCATTAGGGCCCCCACACTATATTTAACTAAGACGCATCAATACTCTCGCTTCTTTTAAATTTCATCTTAAACCTTTTTCTGATTGTAAAAACCGTTGGAAATCTTTGATTTACACTTTTATTTATACCGTTTTTATTTCTGTTTATCTGATTTTTTTTAATTTGACTTCCTCTGTGCTCATGTCCTTTGGCTTTATTCTCATGTATCTGTCTTTTGGGATTTATTTTATTTAGTGAAGCACTTGGTTACATTAAGAAAAATACTATATATTTTACTATTATTTTAATTCTATTATGTAAGGTCTGTAACAGCTAATGCCCCAATTTAAACTATCGTGAATATAAATGTTTATTGTAATATGATACATCAACCCAGAATAGTTTAGACACAACATGACGTTGCTAAATGAATAAATAAAACGCTAGTCGCCCAGTATTCAGGCTGTAATGGGCTGTTTTCAGGGCCTGGAAAACACTTGGTGTCCGTAACGCCTCAATAACCGTGTCCTGGCATGACCTTTAAGTCAGGGGTCTGTTCCAAAACCCTCCGGTCTGGGAGGCAGGAATCTGTTCAGGCTTTATATGATCCAACAACAGCATGTTTATCAGGAGGAGGCGCTGCCGTTGTGTTACTGTGGACGTTGTGGTTGATGAAGGAATGTGCTCCACCGGGACCACCGACAGGAGAGGATGCCGGACTTTACGAGATCTTAATCCCTCGCGAGGATGAGAAGGCTTTGTACTGGCTTTTGGACTGTCGGTCCTCTCGTATTTGTTATTCAAGATGTACCTGAAGTCCCTCGCTGTGATGACTTTTATTCAACAAGCAGACTCAAGTTTTCCTCAAATAGCGGTCACACGTAAATGAGGAAAGGCCTTCAAAGCAACAGTTAATGAGGGTCAGTTTCCATTCCCTAAATGTCACCAAACTCACCCTGAACTGAATGAAGTCGTTCCCAAAAACTTGGGAAAATATATTTTTTAAAGGATTCAGGCTAATGAATTATTCCACCATGAGGCCACGGCCATAAAGGATGGAAACAGTTGACCTAATACATTTTCCTGCTGGGACTGTCTCTCAATTTTCTCTGTTTACGACCAAACTCGGGTCCGTGCGAGGACACGGTGAATATGAACCGGGGGGCGTTTATATGTGGAAACCCAGCTCATCTATAACCTTCAGACTTGATTTAGCCACTACTTGTGTGATTTTATTACTGCCATACTGTAAAAATATATATAAATACGGAGGTTAGAGCAGAGTAGCACAAGCTGGCTGTTAGTGGGCGAATATTTAAGGGCCTTGTTTATGCATTACAGATACTGGGCAAGGACCTGCTCTCCAGATGTTTGTATCCAAGAATAAAAACATGCTTAAAAAGGACGATGGAAATATTTTTGGAGCGCTTGAGTGAGTGGGAGATGGGGAACGTGGAGGGAAATGTGCACGTCGATGACATCATGTCTCAAACCCTCAGATTTCACTCAGGTGCCGCCGACCAGCACATAACAGAAATGCCTTTACACACAAAAAACACACATTAATGTGATGTGAGAGTTGCGGTATACGTCTCCAGAGTACAGTCCAATTTCAGAGCATATTTTTTACATAGACATAACACCAAGAGGACGACAAAACAGTGAGATACAAGCCAGCAAAAATCATATATGCAGGGTATAGAAGTATGGTGTGTGTGCGTGTTTATTATTTAATCTAAAAAAAGGGCACAAAGTATAGATGAGGGCATATTTATATGTATGTGCGTATGCATGTACATGGGAATATTAATAGAATGGGTGATGTCATGTTTGTAAAAACATAGTGAAGGATGACCAGATGGAGTGGTGTTCTGTTGTATTGTAAATGATGGAGGTTAGATTTTCCATTGAAATGTATTCTGGTTTCTCCAGTGTGTGATATGTATGTTATTCCTTAATTTCCAGTTCATGAGGATAGTTTTCTTGGCGATAGTTCAGAGCATATTTAACCAACAATCACAAGTCAAAATAAGGAAATGGTCAAACATTTTCTTTTATTGCGACAAAACCGTGAAGTGTTTGGTCACCAATTCATTTTTAGATGTCAGAAAAAGTCAGCATCCAGGGAAGAACAGTACATGTGTGTCATGGGAGCGACGGGGAACCATCACTGGAAGGAACTTTCAGGTTGGGATCCAAAACCTGCTGGAGGCCTGATGCTTGCAGGGGACCCCCCCCCCCCCTAGGAAAAACACAGTCCTAATAAGTTTTCTAAATCAGGGCCCCTAGTTGTTCTAGCCAAACAGCCCGGGGTTGTGCAGAGTCAGAGTCTGCAACAAGCGCCGGAAGTCCTGCACGGTCCAGGGGTCCCTGTGCGTCTCCGCCGAGGCCGCGCTGCTGCTCTCGGGGCTGATCCTCTGCGGGTCGTTGAAGGAGACCAGGACGTCCGTGGAGAACTGCGGCAGGCGGAACAGACCCAGGTGGAGGGTCACCGTGTTCCTCGCCTCCTCGTTGAATTTGGACACGCGCTGCGTGCCGGTCAGCGCCCAGGCGGAGCTGCAGGCCGAGAGGGACAGCTCGGACTCGGACATGCGCACGACGCTGGTCACTTCAAACGCACCCGGCTCCGACGCTTTGTTGCTGCCCGCGATGTCCTCAAAGTGATACCCGGCGGCGTCCCGGTCCGCCACCTGACTCTGGTACTCCACCAGCTCCACGATCAGGCTCTGGTCGGTGGCCTCGTGGGCGAACACCTCCTGGTTGTCCGGGATCTCCCTCAGCTCGCTGGCGTCTCTGGCGCCGCGGGGGAAGACGGCCGACAGCGCGCCGCCAAACAGGGGACGGGACTCGGCGACGCCGCCTCCTGCACTCTGCATCTCTCCGAGAAGAAGACCGGGGTTCGAGCTCCGGAGGACCGGCGGCGAAAAAAAACAAGTCGGTCTGTTTTTAACGGCCTGTAGTCACAGAAACACCCCCCGCTGAGTCTGAGTCAGGAAAACATAATAATACATCCGTAAATGAGGCGTGATACACCGATAGCTCACCCAAGGAGTCGGGACTGTCTTCCGGTAAAAAGTTGTTCTTCTTCTACGTTGTAGCAGAGGCCCGCGAGCGCATGCGCACTGCTGCCAACTACAGCTGAGGCAGACGTACGACATGTGCCCTAAAACCGGAAGTGGGGAAATTCTTATTATAAAATCATTTAAAAACTAAATCTGTTGCCAACTTGCATTATTAATATTATTATTATTATAACCACCCTTATTTGAACAACAACTAGTGTGCATATTTATTTATAATTCATACATTTTGTTTAATTTGCTTTGTTGATGTTTTAGGCAAAACTAGTTATAATAAACTGGATTACTGAAGTATAATAACAGAAGTATTAGACTACCAGAAACATGTTCTTAAGTATAATGTTCCTTATTTAGTATATGCACACGAATTACAGAGAGCAGTTGTTGGCAATGATCATTTTAAGTCTCAGGCTCCCTCCAACAATGGTAATTATATATTATTAGTATTAGTATTATATATATGAAATAGTTTAAGTACAAAATAAGGAATACAATATGTAATTAATTAATTAGAAATTAGACAGTAATTGAAAATGAATACACTGAATGTAAAAAGGAATGTAGTAAATGCATAATGATAGTAAAATACTAAGTATATACAATGTAAAGTGACAATATAATAGTAAAAGTTTCAAAAGTAAAAGTACCTCCTTGAGTGGTATATCAATATACATCATGATACTTTGTTTTTCTTCAATTCAACATATCTATGTTTCTTGATTTTTGCAATAGTTGCTTTTATTTTGAATTGATCTTACTATGTTTATGTATGCACCAATACACCAAAATCCTTGTATGTGAAAAGCTAATTGGCAATAAACTGGATTCTGATTTTTGTAGTTGGTTGAAGTGTATAATATATCATACAATATAATTTGCTTCACTTCAATGTAACATTATATATATATATAATTTACTACACTTCAATGTAACATGCTATATATAATTTGCTTAATTTCAATGTAACTTTATATATATATATATATATATATATATATATATATAATTTGCTTAACTTCAATGTAATATATAATATATTAATATAATATATATAATGCTACATAAACAAATATAGTATATGTATACTATATATATCAAAGCTATGAATTTGACTTTACAAACGTTTAAAATGTAAAATATGAATAAGCAGTTACTAAATAGCTACCACATACATTAATTATTTCTGACATGAATTAGAGGTGAAGTAAAGAGAAGCATAACATCTAAATACTCAACTACAGTATATAAAAAAAACACGAGGGTTACTTGAATTTACATGTGTGCATTTATTCAGAGAAACACTAAAAAAGTTGTATACTTCAAAAGGAATTGGTATATTTGCTGCATCCATAATAACTTCACCACGCTGTCAAACATCTGCAGCGGCCCCTCTCCTCCTCCAGATGTTTGTGTTCACTTCCTGGTCAGCTGATCAGACGGAAAAGGAGACGAGCGCACCGCTAGCATCCATCATGACAATCCCGTGACGCACCTGCAAACCCACCGCCGCCAAGCCAACTGAACACACACACACACACACACACACACACACACACACACCTGGATTAATACCCGAGTCTCCGTGTGCTCTGAGTTCTCCGGCACCGAACAACCGGATCTGTGTGCGTGTGGGGAGGGAAACAACATCAGGTAGCATCCTTAGCTTAGCTTAGCTTGCTAGCTAAACCTGGATACTAGCTACATTTGGCAACTAGCTCGCGTGTGTTTGCGTTCATATTTCTTCACTGTCGCTTACATTATTCCGGTGTGGTGACGTAATAGTTAAAGTGTAGCAGACAGACGACACTGACGTCTAAAAACGTTTTTAAAACGTTTACGTGTGCTAACGAGCCGTTAGCCCAGATACAAGCGGCCAAACGGCTGAGATGTAGCTGGCTAACCGGGATCGTCCCAGGGTCCTATGTTCCTTTGGACACGTGTGTCTCTTGATGTGAACCAATATTTCAACATTCAAATGCAGTTTTAATAGATTTTTCCATGTTGAGAGGATATTGTCTTGAGCTGAAGGGACACAGGACTCTTAGTTTCTATTCGTGAGAGCAGCTCCGGCTCCTTTAAGGAGTCCTGGTCTAATGCCATTACAGTGGGGGTAAAAATAGCTGTACTTCTTATATAACGCATTGCAATGCATGTATTGATTGTGGTCATTACTAGTCTACAGTCTTGTAGTCATTATTATGCAATTAATGCAAAATCAACACTTCTGCTTTAAAAAAATCTATATAAGGATTCCATCTTTTTTTAAATCCTCTCTTAAAAGTCCTCCTTCTGCAACCTAACATGACAGAGTTGGCTTCTCCTCTCTCTCTCTTTTTTTTCTGTGTCTTCTTCTTCTCGCTGTCGCTGCTTCAGAGCGAGCCCTGTCCGCCTGCTTCTCTTCACCTCCGTTTACCGGAAAGTTCCTCTTCTCCCGGCTGCCGAACGGCCTTTTCCCCCTCGTATCGCAGTGCCAGAAAAGGACGCTGCTGAGAAACAGCCACAGTGAGACAGTCAGACTGAACTGGATTCAATGGTATAAATTGAATTGTTGGATTGAGAGAGGTGGTGTGTGTGACTGTGTGTGTGTTTCCTCCCCCCGGTAGTTGTAGACGGGCCTTAGTTCAGTGTAACCAAGGCACCGTTGTGTTTGGTAGCAAGCGATGTTTGGAACAAGTAGCACCCAGACACACACTCGAGGAGGGGTGTAATTGGAAGAACGGCATGTTTTCCACATCAAACATTGGTTTCCACACAAATCAATGACGGCATTTCCTTTCGTAGCTAGTGAGACTCGATGCCTGCTGGCTCCAGGAATATGAGGAATCAAGACCTCTGAATAGGAATAATAGGAAAAGCAGAGGAGTATTATTTCACAAACAGCTGGCACCCTGGAAGAACTGCTTTCTTAACATGTTGCAGAAGTAAACATTAGATTGTAGAGGAAATTAATGAAATCAGCTCTTCTCTGATTCTCATTAATGCAATTATTGCTGAGCGAGTTCAGAATTAGGGTCTTTGTTCAAACGCTGAATGCTAAAATGGTTGTGGTTAAACGTCAAAAGCAGGCCGCCATGTCACGTGTGAAACGCTCTGGAGCAGCAGGACCGTTGTTGTTGTTGACCGCCCACATCATGATCTCTCTCTCCCTCTCTCTCTCTCTCTCTCTCTGTCCCACAGAGGGAGCCGGATCAGGAGGAGCAGCCTGAAGACAACATGCCCCCCAAGTTCAAACGGCACCTCAATGACGACGAGGTCACGGGATCCTTTCGCAGCGAGAGGGTGAGACACGGAGGGAGGGAGGGGAGGTGTTTGGGTTCTGGCTCATCAGCGTCATTAAGAAGCAATGGGGGGGGGGGGTGTGCAAACAGAATGCATTATGGGGAAATGAGCACAGGGATTTCGAAGTTGACACTTCTGTGTGCTGTAATTATATCATATCTCTCATCTCTTCCGCTGTGCTCTGCGGTATTTAAAATTCAGCTCATTGCTTTGTGTATTCGACCACTTGGAGCCGAGAACCATCACATATCCTGCGGTCCAAACACACTCAGGCTCCACACCTGTGTCTACTTACGGCCTGATTGTGTGACGTGACCCGTCACCAACATGTTAACTGCCCCCATGCGGCGTGGCATGCTAACTATAATATATAAATGGGTCTTTCAAATATATACATCCCCAAAAACATCCATGTTGGCTGCAAAAGAAAAGTGAAATAGTCCAAAACAGATGTCGGTAGAAGACTCAGGTTTTGCTTTAAGATGATGATTCAATTAATACTTGTGGAAAAGTGAAGAAACTCCTGGAGGCAAATGTCTGGTTCTCATCAAAGTGCCCCCCCTCTCTCCACCACCTTCCCTGTCCTCCCCCTGACTCTTGACTCGACTCAGTCCTCTGTCTCTCTCTGAAATCCTCTCTGCTATTGTGTTGAACCGGGATCAAAGCAAAGCTTACGGGGGAGTTCTTGCATCACAGGTCGCCCTCTGATAATAACTACCAGGGAAAAGAAAGCCGCGCAGAAGGAGAGTGTTAGTGCCTCGACCCGTAAAGTTCTTTATCATCACCTGGCCGCCATTCCCTCGGCTTCTTCGCAGATGACAGTGTATTAAATATTTACGGGCACACAATATTCTTGCAGCTGTCAACATGGAACATCTGTGGGTTCTCTTTGCTCTTTGCAAGGGGTCCTAATTGAAAAAATTGAATAATTTAACCCAAACTATGTCATTTATGCTGGCAACGCACTGAATGGATGCACGACTCCCGCTGTCCTAGGAAAACGTTCTGTCCCGGCAGCAGGTAATCTGGATCTGGTCCAGCTTTCCTCCTGTGAGGATTTAAGGCAGCTGTTCTCACTCATTCTCTATGAATAGCATTTTACACAGGGCGCTGTCTTCGCATGTTAAAACCATCAGTGGTTCAGAGCTTCAGAGATCATTTACCTTGATCACAGAAACCTGTGTTTTTGTTTTTTTTGGACTCTTCCTTCTCAGAGTTGGATGCCGAGGAGTTTTCTAGTGCACGAGAGTCTTTATTTAGGTTTGGAAAGCGGACAGTCTTATTTATTGTAGTAAGTCATCGTAACGTAAGTGCAGTGTGGTCGGGTGCATCGGCCCCTCGAGGACAGACAGAAAAGGCTTCTATCGATCAGCAGATTTCGGCCCCTGGAGGTCAGTTTCATATCTCGGTATCAGCAGCTCCAGGAGAGTACTCTGCTCCTTTCAACGGACAAGATGCTCTCACAGCAGGTCGTTCCTCAAAACAAATCTGACCTCATTCAGATCAGTCATCCAGTACCCAGAACTCACCCGTATCTGACCTCTGACCTTCTCTTGTACAGAGGAACCTGCTGGAGGACGACTCCGATGAGGAGGAGGACTTCTTTCTGTGAGTTTGTTTGGATTCTATTAAGACACTGATTGTGCAATCAATGAATACAATATATTTTAGTACCATTTATCGAGATGAAGTTAGTCATACTAACATAGATTGTTAAATAAGTCGTTTCAGCTGAGTCACTCTGGCTTCATTTATACTTGTTTTCCAGGCGAGGACCCTCGGGGCCCAGATTTGGACCTCAGAATGACAAATTCAAGCAGTAAGTACGAACACATTCCTCCAAAACAAGTCAGAGCCAGAGCGGAGTTGCCAGCAGTCTTGGGTTTAGGTGTCGCCGTTACGCAACTGCGGCTCGCCGTGTTTACAGGTTTGCAGCAGCGAGAGAGGCCGGCCGCCGTGCGCAGGTTGTTGTGTAACGTCCCAGAGACGCAGTCCGTTTCCACAGACGAGCTCGTTGTTGAGACGGACTTGTTTCTCCCGATCCGTGCATACTTGGACGGTTTTGTCTGAAACCAGACGGGGTCGCCCACGGCAAACAAAGCGCCAGTAAATCTGGCTCACTGGAGCTCAGTTGGCCGGCTCGCAAGGGGTGGTGGACCCCGCTGCTAGATATGACACATCCTTTTAAAGAGCTGTGATTGGTTTGTTTAAAAAAAGAAAAGGGAGACTATATATATATATAAGCAGTCTCTTTGTCCACCTTTTCCTCCTCTGTTTAAGAAACTCTTAAGCCTCTTAAAACTTCTCCCACTCACAAGTTTTCACCTTTTTTCATTTTAAAATAAATCTCTGTGATGAGTTAACAATGGTGATTGATGCTGTGGCACTCTGATAAAAGTATTACAATATATTTATACTTGCAGTATTACAAACAAAAATAGTTGTTTACAAAAATAAATGGAACGATTCTGAAAAATGTCAATGAATATATCGATTGTATACGATGGAGAAACAACTGTAATGCCGTCGGTTTGTCCTCACAATACTGCACATATATAAATATTGCAATCCTTTCATCAGTGCCAAAGGCTACTTTAAGGGTTAAGCTGCCATCTTTACCCGGATCTCTACCCGGAATTCTGTGTAATCCTAAATTCTCCGAATTGAGTCTCAAGGAGCAACTCTTTTTACGAGGACGGGCAGGAATGTTTGCACACGGCTCCGGCTCCTCATCCCGGTCCGTCTGAACCTTTTTTTTTTTAAGGTCAGCTTCTCACAGGCCGCTTCTCTACGTTCCTGATTTGCTATTTGCTCTCGGTTTGGTTCTGCATGGTTAATGTTACCGTCTTCAACGTGCAATCAAGCTGAAGTCCAAGACCGATAATTTGCTGCAGTTCCTTGTCTGAGACAATCAGTGTTAACGGTGCTGGAACAAGTGACCAGTTGTTCGGAAAAACAAATTCCTTTGTCTTGCGGCTCCTTTTATGAGCCTCTCTGCTTTTATTTATTTATGTACCACTTCTCTGCCAATGTCCTCCCTCCAGCTGAACCTGCGTCTCAATAAGAGATGAAGGGTCATCTCAGGTAGGAGCACCGTGAATAAAGCTAGGAGCTCAGCATTATTCTGCAGATACTGAACAGGTGCAGGCAGATTATTGAGAGGATGAAAACCATCTGACAGGCCTTTTTATTGCCTGCCAGCTGGACCGGGCCTGATGATGAGAGGAAATTGTTTGGAAAGGCGATGGGGCTTCTGCCACAAAAGGAAAAGACAGATCCACGAGAATCGTACCTGTTATCGTTTTCGACTGACGCTCATTACTTCTGCCTCAGGGTGCAGTCGCAGGTCGACGAGGTGATCGACGTGATGCAGGAGAACATCTCCAAGGTGATAGAGAGGGGCGAGCGGCTCGACGACCTGCAGGACAAGTCGGGTGAGTCACTTTTGTGTTCCAAATATGTGCGTTTTGTTGATTTACAAAATGACGTCGACACAAACGCTCATTTATTTGAATGGGTAGTTTCCACAGGTAAGCTCACAGATTGCTTGCACATGGCTCCGAGGATCGATCCTCGCCGTATTTGGGCGTTTGGTATGTCATGGCAAAATGTCCGTTTTTAAAAAGAAGAAAAAACCTTTGCCGATGAGGCCCGATGGTCTTTAAAGGCATCTTGAAGTGAAGGTTTTTGGGAGATATTTCTGAGCTTGGAAATGTTCTGCAAATAAGAAATTCCAAATTCAAGCAAGAACAGACAAGTAATACGCTTTATAATATTTGGAGGCGGTGTCCAAAAGACTGACGTCTTCAAATCAAATGTCCGGTTCCAAAACTCCCCCTTCTCTGACCTCTCTTTGGTAAAAGAATAGAAAATCTAAAAATGTATAATATGATAAAGAAATAAAGAGAACGTTCAAACAAAAGCCTCACGGTTATATTTAAAGTGAAGAACGTGATCATTGCGGCTCTAAACCGCGCCGACATGCGGAATGCATTTCAGTTGGAAAACAATCAACAAAGCATCAGCTTGGTGAGTTGCGTGTAAATACACACGGTACACGTTAAAGGTGCTAACGATGCGTCCAGGTTGAGTGTTTTACCAGCTGTGTGTCTGAAAGCTTTTCACAGCTCTCTCTCTCAGCTTCACACGCACTCGCCTCCTCCGTGAGATGAGAAGACGCGGCCGACGTGTCTCTTCTCGGTCTCATCGTGAACGTCCACCCAGATGTTTCATAACCGCTTCCCTCCGTCGGGTCGGCCGGCCCGAGACGACGACGCACATCTGGAGCACATCTGTGCCGTGTTTGCGTGAGCCTTTTGCGTATACGCGAGTTTTCGTAGCGTCTCCTCGGGAGCTGCGAGGACGCGTTCCGGTTAACGGAGTTAAACGTCAAACTGTTGAAGAAGCAGTCGACAACGGTGACGCTTCAGACGGGAGGCGGGTCTTAGAGGAAATGTGTTTTCAATCCGCCGGGGATAAACTCTAGTTGTTGTTTCCGAAGCGCTGGTGGGAGTGATCTCACCAGTTGCATAACACACACGGAGCCAGGCACTTCTGAGTCACCTCGTCCAACTTCAAAGGCTAAACAATAGCCAGGTTTCTTTTGTTTACATCGGTGATTAACAGATTTCTTCTTCTCCTCCTCCTCACGCGTCCTCGCCTGTGCGGCGGTCACACAGAGAGCCTATCGGATAACGCGTCGGCCTTCAGTAGCCGAGCCAAACAGATGCACCGGAGGATGTGGTGGAGAGACATGAAGGTGTGTGCGTGTGTGTGTGTGTGTGTGAGAGACAACTTCATTGTGTCTTCTTTTATTCGCTTGCATTCAGAGAAATCCGGTGTCATTAAGGAATGTGTTGTTTCTTCCACAGATGAAGATGATTATCGCCTTGATAGTCGTTGCCCTCCTGCTCATTATCATCAGTGAGTCTCAGACACATTCAAATAAACATACAAACTTATTGACAAAAACTTGTCATTAAATATTCCTTGTCTTCTCTCTTTCAGTTCCAGTGATCCTGCGATATCGCTAGTGTCCGACGGAGAAGTCTCTCTCTCTCTCTCTCTCTCCCCTTCTCTCTCTCTCTCTCTCTCTCTTTCCCCTTCTTTGCACACAGTCCTCCCCTCCAGCTAGGGGGCGCCAGCCAGCCTCCCACTCGAGTACCGTACCCCTGAAGGGGGATCTGGCCTCCACTCGCCCCTCAGTGCTGATCTTCTCATTTGTATTTCCACATAAAGCTGCTGTGAGATCAGTCCTGAAGGCTCAAGGTTCGAACGTAAGCGCCATGACACATATCACGTGTAACAGGGAAACCCTTCCATATTACGTTGTATAGGTAGTTCACTGTAAAGGCAGGGGCGGGTCGACGCCAACTTAGCTGGTCTGAATCTGCTGCAGCAGCCTCGTATAAAAGAGGGCTCTTAACACTTAGCGATGCGCCTCATGTCTGCCCAGGGTTCCTCGTTTATAGAGGACCACATTTCACCAACTGAGGCGCATCCGCGTATCAAAAGCGCCGCTTCTTTTAATCACTGGCAGGAAAAGAGATTTTCTCAGCAAGTATATAAAGCTCACCTTCCTCCCGCCGCCACACAGCCGTTGCGTGACTTTGAAGCAGGGGTTAACTCAAGAGATGCTGTGAAACTAACGTAGGTGTCATTGTGTTCTGGATTAATTAACTGTATTATACATTGGAGCTCGACATTGTCACTTTTATTTTATTTTTTCTTTGACGTAATTTATTTTAGCTGTAAATATTGATCCTGTAATGATGTACGATACTCTTGACATTGCATTGGAAGACTGTGATATACTGATACTACTTTTTTTTGTTGTTGCTCTGGAATAAAGTGATTTTAAAAAGGGCACCCGTGTGGTTTCAACTGGTCTTAACTGGGTTTAACTGGTTCAACTGGTCTTAACTGGGTTTAACTGGTCTTCCCGCAAGGACGGAATCAGAAAAGTTCGGATGCTCGGGGGCAATGTGTTTGATGGAAAGAAAGAAGATGGAAATGCCATCCCTTCGCTCTTAACCACTTTCTAAATCCTTGTCCTGAGCGTTCTTTTGATCTCCTCTTGCCTTTCTTTTTCTTTTTTTATTGCTCTGTGACTTTACTGGCAGGGTGGAGTCCCAGGACGGCCCTAAAGTGTGAAGTGACTGGACGCCGTGAAGCGTTATTGTTCTGGCAGACCGGCTGCTCCCGTCCTCACCGGACAATGGAGCCGACTTTCACCTCATTGATCTACGGCAGATGGACTCCAGCTCCTTACTAGTTGCTGCTGCGCACGGCGGGGGGGGCGGCGGCCATATTTCAGCTTTTATAGATGAAGAGCAGAAAGGCATTTCATCCCATATGCTGGTTTTAATGTTGAAGGATGGCTGCTGTGATGAGAGGAGGACGCATGAACCGGATGTATTCAGACCGTCCACAAAGAAGGAGAACAACCCACATGTAGGTTTATCACTTTGGGTCCTCTGTGTACATTTAATGAGGGGAAAACCAGCACCGACCAACCAGCTCGCTGTCTCCTCGTTGACCTTTCACAACCCGCCACCTTCTGTCTGCGGCCAATCAGGGAGGAGCTCCGGGATTAGAGCCACTTAAGCCTTTGACAAAAGATAGGAATCACATGCACGCTCTCAAAGAGGCATATTGTTGGTGATAAATTGATAAACAAGTTCAACATTTCCATTTTTGGAACGGACAAACATTACAGCAAAAACACTCCTTCTTCTTAAAGAGTACTTAACCCCCAAACCACTTTTTTTGTGTATTTTATAGGGATGGATTTGGGTCCAAAACTTTACATTTTAGTGCATAGTATTATATTTTTACATATTCCCACTCCTATAAAATCAATTAATGGAGTATTAGTGAAGAGTGGTCGTTATCCTGTAAATCTCCTGATAGCACTATACAAATATATCCTCTTCCCCTTTTACAGCAGCCTTACCTAACAATAAGCACAACAATAGTTCATCCACACACAGTGTAAAGAGAGGAAAGGTTCATGGTGTTATTGCCGTCGCTGGTTAAGTGGCTTCAGTATGACACTTTACTAAATAGAGAACATTTCTCTGCTCTCTTCCCGCTGGAGACTCACCCACGCTGGCAGCAGCGCATGTTGTGGTCCTCCGGTACGACTCGCTGGATGACTTCAGATTCCGGGCATAGCAGCGGTTATTTTAATCATAATGCAGTTTTAACCTGAAAGAGAGAGAGAGGAGTGGACGACGTGCCAACCAGCATCACACACACACACACACACACACACACACACAGTGGAGAATACATTTCCGATACTTGAAGAAAACATTGTTCATGTGTTCAAACACTCCTTCTCACTCCTCCTACTTTCCCAGGAGCTTCTGTCTTCACTCGTTCTCACCTCTTTTTCCGTTTCCACATGGTTTTACTCTCATCTTTCTCCTCCTTTGGTGATTTATTTCACTCCTTTATGAAATAAAGGAGTCCCACCTTCCACCCTCTCTTCGGTTTCTCATTGTGAAGATATTTCCTGTCAGAGGATGTGTTTTTCAAAAGGCACACTGAGCTGTACCTCATTCATGCAGTCGCCCATCTGTCCGACCAATCATTGACACAGGCGACTGTCTCAGGTGAACCACCAGCTGTCTGTAAACAAGCTCTGAGGCTGGCATCGATCTGGGAGAGGACGTGTTTTTCTGAAGAGAATGCACCCTTTAGAGTCTGCACCCTTAGAATGCACCCTTTAGAGTCTGCACCCATAGAATGCACCCTTTAGAGTCTGCACCCTTAGAATGCCCCCTTTAGAGTCTGTACCCTTAGAATGCAGCCTTTAGAGTCTGCACCCTTAGAATGCACCCTTTAGAGTCTGCACCCTTAGAATGCCCCCTTTAGAGTCTGCACCCATAGAATGCACCCTTTAGAGTCTGCACCCTTAGAATGCACCCTTTAGAGTCTGCACCCTTTAGAGTCTGCGCCCTTAGAATGCACCCTTTAGAGTCTGCACCCTTTAGAGTCTGCACCCTTAGAATGCACCCTTTAGAGTCTGCACCCTTAGAATGCACCCTAGAGTCTGCACCCTTAGAATGCACCCTAGAGTCTGCACCCTTAGAATGCACCCTTTAGAGTCTGCACCCTTTAGAGTCTGCACCCTTAGAATGCACCCTTTAGAGTCTGCACCCTTAGAATGCACCCTAGAGTCTGCACCCTTAGAATGCACCCTAGAGTCTGCACCCTTAGAATGCACCCTTTAGAGTCTGCACCCTTAGAATGCACCCTAGAGTCTGCACCCTTAGAATGCACCCTTTAGAGTCTGCACCCTTAGAATGCACCCTTTAGAGTCTGCACCCTTAGAATGCACCCTTTAGAGTCTGCACCCTTTAGAGTCTGCACCCTTAGAATGCACCCTAGAGTCTGCACCCTTAGAATGCACCCTAGAGTCTGCACCCTTAGAATGCACCCTTTGCACTGGAGCCCCCCTGGAGTGAGGCCTCCGGGTCAGGTGGTGTTTTAGGGTTCAGGGAGGCCTGGCGGGTCAGCAGAGATGGATCACTCTGAGAAATAAGGGCTCCAAAAGGGTTCATAGGAAGGGCTGAGGTTCTACCCACAACTACAGAGAGAATGCAGCTTTAACACATGAAGCATAGACTTCTATACAACCAGAGGAGTCGGCCCCTGGTGGTCAGGAGAGAGAATGCAGCTTTAACACACGAAGCATAGACTTCTATACAACCAGAGGAGTCGCCCCTGGTGGTCAGGAGAGAGAATGCAGACTTCACTTGGCAGGACCGGAGGAAATCCTTGTATGTATATATATATACCCATATAAACGGGTTCTCTGTGGAACCTCTTGGCCGGGTTCTAGATGAAACCATTGTAATAGATATGGGGTCTTGTTAGCATCCGTTATATGGTGGAAGGTTTCTAGATAGAGGGTTCTTGGTGGAACCTTTACATTATCGAAGGATTTTCTGTCAGACCTCTCATGGGGTTTTGGGTGGAACCTTTTACAGATGGTTCTAGGTATAAACCTTTTTGTTGGGTTCTATGTAGAACGCTCTGAAAGGGTTCATGGTGCAACTTTATAAAAGGTTCTACCAGGAACTTAAAAATGCTAGGACAGGCCAAAGAATCATATTTGGTTCTAGTTAGCACCTTTATTTCTAAGAGTATCCAAGACATCTGAAAAACACAGCAAAGTAGGCGACACAAGGAGAAGAAGTGTAGGAGAGGAGCCAGGAGAGATCCTATAGGAACCAAAGCAAAGCGGCAGGACACGCGTCTCACTTCAACATCTTTTCATCCGGCCTCTGTGGAAATGAAGGAGAGATCATTGGACGTGGGAGTGATCCTCGCCGGCAGCGGTTCAGAGCGTCTGTGACGATGCGTTGAAGCAAAGAGACGAGAGGCCGGCTGCAACAAATCCTTCCCGGCAGCAAAGACAGGAAGTGAGCTCTTGGAGGAATGGTCCCTGCCAGAGGGGCCCGGTTTTATGTCGGCGCTCATCGATTGAACCTCGACCCTCCTAACGGCGGCCCTTATCGGCTCTTGCGTCACGTTTCTGGCCCCCTGCCGATATGAAAGCGGACCCCGGGCTCCTTGGGAGGTAATCGTATATCCACTGAGGCCCAGCTCTCCAAATCCCCTCCGACACAACATATCATGGGATGTTTCTACAGATAAGATATGAGCAAAAGACACTGGAGGGGCTGAATTACACACATTTAAAATACAGATGCTGTCATGTTGAGACACTCAAACTTAAAGAAAAAGAATGTTTTTGTCCCCAAAACAAGCGTCATCCCATGACTTTCTGTTTTCTTCTTCCCTTCCTCCCCCTTGTCCTCCGACCCCCCCTCCAAGTGGTTATCCCTCACTCCCCTCCTTTCCTTTCCTTTCACCTCTCCTCCCCTCCTCTCCAGATTGTATAAATATCTGTGAGCGGTTTGGGAGAGCTCAGTGTTAGAGACAGAAAGAGAGAAGAAGAAGAAGAAGAAGAAAAAGAAGAAGAAGAAGAAGAAGAAGAAGAAGAAGAAGAAGAAGAAGAAGAAGAAGAAGAAGAAGAAGAAGAAGAAGAAGAAGAAGAAGAAGAAGAAGAGATACCTGAGAAAAGAGTGAGACAAAATAAGACAACAAAAAATAAATCATCATCAGGAAATAGGGAATTCGTAAAGGATTCAGAGTTCAAGTTTAGAGCGGACAAATAAAAGAAGAATTTAAAGAGACCTTCTGCCGGTGGACGGTCCCCACGATGTTGGTCCTGCTCTCGCTGTGTGTGTGTGTCCTCCTGCTGGGCGGCGACGCTCAGGACCGAGCCGCTCTGTGGCGAGGGAACGACCGGAGCGGCCGGTGCCAGTACACCTTCACCGTGCCCAGCCCGGCCGAGGCCAGCTGCCCGCAGACGGGGGGAGGCCCCGAGGTGGAGGGCCTGAAGGCCAGACTCAGCCTGCTGGAGGTGCTGGTGGCCCGGCTGAGCGGAGGGGACACCGGGGGCCCCCAAGGGGCCGAGGCCGCGGCCCGCCCGGGGCTTCAGGAGGCGCTGAACCGGGCCACTGGGGAGAGGAACCTGCTGCGAGGGGAGAAGGAGCGTCTGGAGCAGGAGCTGGAGGGCCTCCAGCGCCGGGTGCAGGAGATGAGGAGGGAGACGGAGATCCTGAGGGCCCGGCCGTGTCCCCCGCAGACCCCCATGCTGCCGCCCGCTCTGCCGGACAGCGGCCTGACGAGACCCGCCGGGGGTAAGAGATACACTCCAACACACACACACTTTACGAGCCGCTCAAAGAGTGTGCCACGCTTAACCACGCTTATAAATAGAAACTGCTCAAACTCAATATATTTTATAAATTCACAGCTTTTAGATAATCGTGCACATGTTTTTTTTATTTCATACGACGCACAAATAGATCACTTCAGCTCCTGCACACAAGTTGCCTTTCAGCTATTTCGGTGACGGAAGAATAATAGATTAATTTAATAGAAAAGTAGAGAAATGTTGACGCACGAATGACATACAGAGACACATGACATTCCAGAGGTTTGCACCGTGTGTGTGTGTGTGTGTGTGTGTGTGTGTGTGTGTTCCTGTACGTTGTCTGCAGCAACAGAGCAAGATAAATAATGAGCTTTATTTGTCAATTATGTGAAGGAATTTGACTCAAAAAAGACATAGAAGTGGGCAAAGGTGAAAGAATTGAACTGCTATATGATATGTATGTATAGTTAAATGTTTATATATATTCATCCCCAGGGGAATAAAGTGTGTGCATGCTCTAATGTTGTGTGTCCGTGTGCGGTTGATGTTGTCGTTGCCCCCATTAGTCCGCAGAGACCACTCGGCTCGGGTTCCTGCTCCTGCATTTAGGGCCGGTGGTTGGCGGGCCGGAGAGGCTCGGCTCAGTATTTCATGAGCGGGTGTTCCCCTCTGCAGGGCGCGAATAGCCCAGGAGGAGGAGGAGGGGGAGGGGGGGGGGGGGGGTGAAATGTGATGCACGCTCTGGAAGTGGTGGTTCCGTGCCAGAGGCCTCATCTCGGGGGCTTTTGATGAC